>NW_003303704.1:377154-444644 GCF_000142945.1 Phytophthora infestans T30-4 | reverse complement strand
TGATAGCTTCTCACTCTCGAATCGGCGAGAGGCCGCGTGTTCTTCGTCGTACAAGAATCGTTCTAGGGTCCCAAGATTCCATTTAGTTTCATAATTTCTACTGGGCGGCACTCACTACTGAATACCCCGTACTGGCATTACAACAAACACATGTGTGTGGGTTTTCACCAAGACGTCGAATTTAAAACTCCGGTTGTGGCGGCGTTTTATTAAAAACAAAAAGTACTGCTTGCCTTACTGCTGGAGATGATCACTGCACGGAATGGGCAGCAATAATGTCAAAGGCTTTGTACCACACCGCTTCACGCCTTTATTATTACCGTCAAAAATGCACAACGCTGCCGACGTGTCGAACCATTCGGTAATTTTGTGCTAAGGTCCACCGATCCCTTTCGCTTAGACAGTTTCTAATGGTACGGCACTCACTACTAAATACACAGTACTGGCACTACAACGAGCACAGCTGTTAACGGAGGTAGCACGACTTGGGCTTTGATACTCCTGCTGTCGCGATATCCACAATCGTTCGGATGTACTGCTTGCATTACTGCTGGAGATGATCACTGCACGGAATGGGCAGCAATAATGTCAAAGGCTTTGCACCACACCGCTTCACGCCTTTATTATTACCGTCAAAAATGCACAACGCTGCCGACGTGTCGAACCATTCGGTAATTTTGTGTTAAGGTCCACCGATCCCTTTCGCTTAGACAGTTTCTAATGGTACGGCACTCACTACTGAATACACAGTACTGGTATTACAACGAGCACAGCTGTTAACGGAGGTAGCACGACTTGGGCTTTGATACTCCTGCTGTCGCGATATCCACAATCGTTCGGATGTACTGCTTGCCTTACTGCTGGAGATGATCACTGCACGGAATGGGCAGCAATAATGTCAAAGGCTTTGCACCACACCGCTTCACGCCTTTATTATTACCGTCAAAAATGCACAACGCTGCCGACGTGTCGAACCATTCGGTAATTTTGTGTTAAGGTCCAACGATCCCTTTCGCTTAGACAGTTTCTAATGGTACGGCACTCACTACTGAATACACAGTACTGGCATTACAACGAGCACAGCTGTTAACGGAGGTAGCACGACTTGGGCTTTGATACTCCTGTTGTCGCGATGTCCACAATCGTTCGGATGTACTGCTTGCCTTACTGCTGGAGATGATCACTGCACGGAATGGGCAGCACTAATGTCAAAGGCTTTGCACCACACCGCTTCACGCCTTTATTATTACCGTCAAAAATGCACAACGCTGCCGACGTGTCGAACCATTCGGTAATTTTGTGTTAAGGTCCACCGATCCCTTTCGCTTAGACAGTTTCTAATGGTACGGCACTCACTACTGAATACACAGTACTGGCATTACAACGAGCACAGCTGTTAACGGAGGTAGCACGACTTGGGCTTTGATACTCCTGCTGTCGCGATATCCACAATCGTTCGGATGTACTGCTTGCCTTACTGCTGGAGATGATCACTGCACGGAATGGGCAGCAATAATGTCAAAGGCTTTGCACCACACCGCTTCACGCCTTTATTATTACCGTCAAAAATGCACAACGCTGCCGACGTGTCGAACCATTCGGTAATTTTGTGTTAAGGTCCAACGATCCCTTTCGCTTAGACAGTTTTCTAATGGTACGGCACTCACTACTGAATACACAGTACTGGGCATTACAACGAGCACAGCTGTTAACGGAGGTAGCACGACTTTGGCTTTGATACTCCTGTTGTCGCGATGTCCACAATCGTTCGGATGTACTGCTTGCCTTACTGCTGGAGATGATCACTGCACGGAATGGGCAGCAATAATGTCAAAGGCTTTGCACCACACCGCTTCACGCCTTTATTATTACCGTCAAAAATGCACAACGCTGCCGACGTGTCGAACCATTCGGTAATTTTGTGTTAAGGTCCAACGATCCCTTTCGCTTAGACAGTTTCTAATTGTACGGCACTCACTACTGAATACACAGTACTGGCATTACAACGAGCACAGCTGTTAACGGAGGTAGCACGACTTCGGCTTTGATACTCCTGTTGTCGCGATGTCCACAATCGTTCGGATGTACTGCTTGCCTTACTGCTGGAGATGATCACTGCACGGAATGGGCAGCAATAATGTCAAAGGCTTTGCACCACACCGCTTCACGCCTTTATTATTACCGTCAAAAATGCACAACGCTGCCGACGTGTCGAACCATTCGGTAATTTTGTGTTAAGGTCCACCGATCCCTTTCGCTTAGACAGTTTCTAATGGTACGGCACTCACTACTGAATACACAGTACTGGCACTACAACGAGCACAGCTGTTAACGGAGGTAGCACGACTTGGGCTTTGATACTCCTGCTGTCGCGATATCCACAATCGTTCGGATGTACTGCTTGCATTACTGCTGGAGATGATCACTGCACGGAATGGGCAGCAATAATGTCAAAGGCTTTGCACCACACCGCTTCACGCCTTTATTATTACCGTCAAAAATGCACAACGCTGCCGACGTGTCGAACCATTCGGTAATTTTGTGTTAAGGTCCACCGAATCCTTTTCGCTTAGACAGTTTCTAATGGTTACGGCAACTCACTACTTGAATAACACAGTACTGGCATTACAACGAGCACAGCTTGTTAACGGGAGCTAGCACGACTTGGGCTATGATACTCCTGCTGTCGCGATATCCACAATCGTTCGGATGTACTGCTTGCCTTACTGCTGGAGATGATCACTGCACGGAATGGGCAGCAATAATGTCAAAGCGCTTTGCACCACACCGCTTCACGCCTTTATTATTACCGTCCAAAATGCACAACGCTGCCGACGTGTCGAACCATTCGGTAATTTTGTGTTAAGGTCCACCGATCCCTTTCGCTTAGACAGTTTCTAATGGTACGGCACTCACTACTGAATACACAGTGCTGGCATTACAACGAGCACAGCTGTTAACGGAGGTAGCACGACTTCGGCTTTGATACTTCTGTTGTCGCGATGTCCACAATCGTTCGGATGTACTGCTTGCCTTACTGCTGGAGATGATCACTGCACGGAATGGGCAGCAATAATGTCAAAGGCTTTGCACCACACCGCTTCACGCCTTTATTATTACCGTCAAAAATGCACAGCGCTGCCGACGTGTCGAACCATTCGGTAATTTTGTGTTAAGGTCCACCGATCCCTTTCGCTTAGACAGTTTCTAATGGTACGGCACTCACTACTGAATACACAGTACTGGCATTACAACGAGCACAGCTGTTAACGGAGGTAGCACGGCTTGGGCTTTGATACCCCTGTTGTTGCGATGTCCACAATCGTTCGGATGTACTGCTTGCCTTACTGCTCGAGAGGATCACTACACGGAATTTGAATCAATAATGCCAGATGATTTTGCACCACACCGCTTCACGCCTTTATTATTACCGTCAAAAATGCACAGCGCTGCCGACGTGTCGAACAATTCGGTAATTTTGTGTTAAGGTCCAACGATCCCTTTCGCTTAGACAGTTTCTAATGGTACGGCACTCACTACTGAATACACAGTGCTGGCACTACAACGAGCACAGCTGTTAACGGAGGTAGCACGACTTGGGCTTTGATACTCCTGTTGTCGCGATGTCCACAATCGTTCGGATGTACTGCTTGCCTTACTGCTGGGAGATGATCACTGCACGGAATGGGCAGCAATAATGTCAAAGGCTTTGCACCACACCGCTTCACGCCTTTATTATTACCGTCAAAAATGCACAACGCTGCCGACGTGTCGAACCATTCGGTAATTTTGTGTTAAGGTCCACCGATCCCTTTCGCTTAGACAGTTTCTAATGGTACGGCACTCACTACTGAATACACAGTACTGGCATTACAACGAGCACAGCTGTTAACGGAGGTAGCACGACTTGGGCTTTGATACTCCTGTTGTCGCGATGTCCACAATCGTTCGGATGTACTGCTTGCCTTACTGCTGGAGATGATCACTGCACGGAATGGGCAGCAATAATGTCAAAGGCTTTGCACCACACCGCTTCACGCCTTTATTATTATTGTCAAAAATGCACAACGCTGCCGACGTGTCGAACCATTCGGTAATTTTGTGCTAAGGTCCACCGATCCCTTTCGCTTAGACAGGTACTAATGGTACGGCACTCACTACTGAATACACAGTGCTGGCACTACAACGAGCACAGCTGTTAACGGAGGTAGCACGACTTGGGCTTTGATACTCCTGTTGTCGCGATGTCCACAATCGTTCGGATGTACTGCTTGCCTTACTGCTGGAGATGATCACTGCACGGAATGGGCAGCAATAATGTCAAAGGCTTTGCACCACACCGCTTCACGCCTTTATTATTACCGTCCAAAATGCACAACGCTGCCGACGTGTCGAACCATTCGGTAATTTTGTGCTAAGGTCCACCGATCCCTTTCGCTTAGACAGTTTCTAATGGTACGGCACTCACTACTAAATACACAGTACTGGCATTACAACGAGCACAGCTGTTAACGGAGGTAGCACGACTTGGGCTTTGATACTCCTGCTGTCGCGATATCCACAATCGTTCGGATGTACTGCTTGCCTTACTGCTGGAGATGATCACTGCACGGAATGGGCAGCAATAATGTCAAAGGCTTTGCACCACACCGCTTCACGCCTTTATTATTACCGTCAAAAATGCACAATGCTGCCGACGTGTCGAACCAATCGGTAATTTTGTGTTAAGGTCCACCGATCCCTTTCGCTTAGACAGGTTCTAATGGTACGGCACTCACTACTGAATACACAGTGCTGGCATTACAACGAGCACAGCAGTTAACGGAGGTAGCACGGCTTGGGCTTTGATACTTCTGCTGTAGCACAGCTGTTAACGGAGGTAGCACGGCTTGGGCTTTGATACTCCTGTTGTCGCGATATCCACAATCGTTCGGATGTACTGCTTGCCTTACTGCTGGGAGATGATCACTGCACGGAATGGGCAGCAATAATGTCAAAAGCTTTGCACCACACCGCTTCACGCCTTTATTATTACCGTCAAAAATGCACAACGCTGCCGACGTGTCGAACCATTCGGTAATTTTGTGTTAAGGTCCACCGATCCCTTTCGCTTAGACAGTTTCTAATGGTACGGCACTCACTACTGAATACACAGTACTGGCATTACAACGAGCACAGCTGTTAAGGGAGGTAGCACGACTTGGGCTTTGATACTCCTGTTGTCGCGATGTCCACAATCGTTCGGATGTACTGCTTGCCTTACTGCTGGAGATGATCACTGCACGGAATGGGCAGCAATAATGTCAAAGGCTTTGCACCACACCGCTTCACGCCTTTATTATTACCGTCAAAAATGCACAACGCTGCCGACGTGTCGAACCATTCGGTAATTTTGTGTTAAGGTCCACCGATCCCTTTCGCTTAGACAGGTACTAATGGTACGGCACTCACTACTGAATACACAGTGCTGGCACTACAACGAGCACAGCTGTTAACGGAGGTAGCACGACTTGGGCTTTGATACTCCTGTTGTCGCGATGTCCACAATCGTTCGGATGTACTGCTTGCCTTACTGCTGGGAGATGATCACTGCACGGAATGGGCAGCAATAATGTCAAAGGCTTTGCACCACACCGCTTCACGCCTTTATTATTACCGTCAAAAATGCACAACGCTGCCGACGTGTCGAACCATTCGGTAATTTTGTGTTAAGGTCCACCGATCCCTTTCGCTTAGACAGTTTCTAATGGTACGGCACTCACTACTGAATACACAGTGCTGGCATTACAACGAGCACAGCTGTTAACGGAGGTAGCACGACTTGGGCTTTGATACTCCTGTTGTCGCGATGTCCACAATCGTTCGGATGTACTGCTTGCCTTACTGCTGGAGATGATCACTGCACGGAATGGGCAGCAATAATGTCAAAGGCTTTGCACCACACCGCTTCACGCCTTTATTATTACCGTCAAAAATGCACAACGCTGCCGACGTGTCGAACCATTCGGTAATTTTGTGTTAAGGTCCACCGATGTCTTTCGCTTAGACAGTTTCTAATGGTACGGCACTCACTACTAAATACACAGTACTGGCATTACAACGAGCACAGCTGTTAACGGAGGTAGCACGACTTGGGCTTTGATACTCCTGTTGTCGCGATATCCACAATCGTTCGGATGTACTGCTTGCCTTACTGCTGGAGATGATCACTGCACGGAATGGGCAGCAATAATGTCAAAGGCTTTGCACCACACCGCTTCACGCCTTTATTATTACCGTCAAAAATGCACAACGCTGCCGACGTGTCGAACCATTCGGTAATTTTGTGCTAAGGTCCACCGATGTCTTTCGCTTAGACAGTTTCCAATGGTACGGCACTCACTACTAAATACACAGTACTGGCATTACAACGAGCACAGCTGTTAACGGAGGTAGCACGACTTGGGCTTTGATACTCCTGTTGTCGCGATATCCACAATCGTTCGGATGTACTGCTTGCCTTACTGCTGGAGATGATCACTGCACGGAATGGGCAGCAATAATGTCAAAAGCTTTGCACCACACCGCTTCACGCCTTTATTATTACCGTCAAAAATGCACAGCGCTGCCGACGTGTCGAACCATTCGGTAATTTTGTGTTAAGGTCCACCGATCCCTTTCGCTTAGACAGTTTCTAATGGTACGGCACTCACTACTGAATACACAGTGCTGGCACTACAACGAGCACAGCTGTTAACGGAGGTAGCACGGCTTGGGCTTTGATACCCCTGTTGTTGCGATGTCCACAATCATTCGGATGTACTGCTTGCCTTACTGCTCGAGAGGATCACTACACGGAATGTGAATCAATAATGCCAAATGATTTTGCACCACACCGCTTCACGCCTTTATTATTACCGTCAAAACCGCACAACGCTGCCGACGTGTCGAACCATTCGGTAATTTTGTATTAACCCCTTACTTCCCGTGACAAAAGTGGTGGGGGGTATATTTTGTTGTTATGTTGGAGGGCCAACATAAATTAAAATGGGAGTTTGTATGCTTCCGAATCCGTCCGGTTTGGCCTGTGGATAGTACAGGATACCCCCAGTTAAAAAAAGACGAATCCAACTTACCAGCATCTTATGTTGGCACTAGTGATTGTCAAAATAGCTTAAGATTACTGGGCAACATAAGAAATGCCCTGTTTATTTGGAGGCCATGTTTCTGCATCATGGCACGCGTCTAACACCACTGTCTTGAAAAGCGAGAGCCAATAGAAAATGTTGAGAAGAAGACGTTTCAATTGATCACGTGCACCAGCAACGAAAACAAACTAAAAACACTCAGAAAAAGGCTTCCTAGGCGTCACTCGCCTCCGCTTCGTTGTCTAAGTCGTTTTCAGCTTCTTCGCGGTCGCTTTGAACGGTGCTCTCAACATCCGCGCTGCGCCGACGTCGCTTCCTGCCAGGGTGACGAGAAGGCGGTCGCTCGCGGACTTTGTGGTCCATCAGCAGGCGCTGGGGAATGTCGTTCCCGTTGTTCCAGTCCGTATGCCATACGTGGAAACACGTTTTTGCTCGTCCTTCACGAGCTACGTTACACATATACTTGCGGCGATTTCCTGTAGAGCACCCGGGACAGAAGTATTTCGTGTACTTCCGCGGCTTGACCTTGAATAGCGCGCATACTTTGCAAGATCGGTGGCGTCGCTTCAGTCCGTGTTCTCCGTCTACGGTGTCCGGATTCTCCTCCAGTGTATGCCCATTAGCGATAACATCGTCTGGATCTGTTTGTCTGCTCGAATCTGATCTGGCTGGAGACGCAGCAGTCCAGGCTTGGGCTCGAGTTGCTTGCGCGATAGTATCGAATGCATCAATAGAATCCACGGCCAGAAGCTAGTTTATCAAGGTCTCGAAGAACTGAAAGTGTTTCGCCGCGCTCAGGCTGCTCATCTACCGGTAGTGGCGAAACACGACGAAGGCGTTTACGAGTGCCATGTCGAACAACCCGAAGAACAGGGTTCTATAGTACTTTCTCGTCTTGTAACTGAGCTGGACGCTGTAGCGCTGCATCCGGAGCTGGTCGTGCACATCGACGCCACCCATCCAGCGGTGGTAGTCCCGTACCAACTCCGGGGTAGGTACTGGGGTCATCTCTCCGTGCACACGACGCAGTACAGTCCCAGTGACTCGGCTGCCTCCGCTGGAGAGCATGTGGACCGGGTTAGGATTCATCTACATGAGTGCCGTGATTGCTGGGAACATCTTGTTCTCTGCTATCTTCACCGTGCCCTGACGAGGAACTACCTCTTTTCGACCTTCACTTGCTTATACTTCTTCGACGTAACCACTCCATCCGCATATCCAGTGCGATCTGTTTGTATGGTGCCAGTCAGGTACATTCGTCGATGGAGGAGTTCTAGCGCCAGGCCCACCGTGGTATAGAATCTATACGTGACCACTAAGCGCCAGGGTCTTGTAGAACTAGGCGGGCACAAAGAAATCATGTTCATGATCACAGCGGCTTCTCCACAGTTGTTGTGCTCAGGTACTGGTGTCCGGGCATGCGTCTTGGCTCCACAATACACTTCGAGTCTGCATACAAACGCCAAACAAATCTAGGGTTAGCCTTATGTTGGATAACATTGCAGAGAGCAGTGCTTATGTTGATCCAAGCCAACATAAGCACTTGGACAAAAAAATACGAAGCGCAACCAGCAATGGCTAGTTGCGCTTCGCAACCAGACTCACCTCAGGCAGTACGCTGTCTTGGCACACGCCGTGACGAATACCTTGGCTCCCCATTTATGGGGCTTATCTTTGTTGAACTGGCGGGTTGGATTGTATCGCGATCGGGACGGGAGGGTGGCTTCATCGAAGCTGATGACAGGAGGGGTGCGGTAACCTCGAGAAAAAGTCCTCGGTAGCACGTCGACTACCGGTCGTATCTTTTATGCGCGGTCGAGCTTCGCCTGAGGCGACTTGTTGTTGCTGAAGTGCAGGTAGCCCATTATATGAAATAATCTGTTCTTGGACATGAACTGACCGAACCTGTTGGACGGAAGTGCATCCACCTTCTTTAGCCCCCAGTGCGCGGCGATTCCTCTCCGGATCGGAGTCAACATCCGCGCGATCAGCAACGCCATGACGCGAAGAATTTCCCACGGTTCAATCTTAGGGACGCTTGACAACTGTCGCGGGATGGCACTCAACTCTTCAACCTCCCCTCCACTGGTGCGCTGCTGGTCTCGGATCTATCGGGCCCGACGCACAAGTGTCTGCGACGGATAGTTGTTCGATTCCAACGTGATCTGCAACCACAGTCTCGGTGGCAAAAAGTAGAACAACAGTGCAAGCGGATCTTCCGCAACAGTCATCGCTTGGTCCAAACGGTCCGTCGAAGAGGTCAGCATACGTAGGGTCGGGGCCAAACTTGTCAGGATCTGCAAAAGCAAGAGTGATGAATGATAGTTAGTATATGCTGGAGCTTATGTTGGATCAAGTTGAAACTCGATCTCATTATGTTGGACTGCATCAACATCAACGCACCGTTTTAGCACCCAGTCTTTCGCATGTTCTTGAGAACCTTCTTGTTGCGAGCAGCAGACAAACAAAGCGAGTCTGGAAGCGTCATCGCGTTGGGGTCACCGACCTCGTCTTCATCCGTGCGCTCGCCGAGGCTCCAGTCTTCACTCCACCCGCTATCATCGTCTTCTTCTTCGGGCTCCTCATCGAATCCCGTCTCCTCGTCAGAGTTCAACCTAGTGCATTGCTCAGCACCAATCGTCATTAAGTTCGGGTCTCCACTCACCATACACGTCGGGCTTCCAAATGGACGTTCCACTTCTCCCTCCCCATCACCCGTGGACAGACCCGGAGGGGCCCCTGTAGTGCCCACTGCGTCCTCGTCATCACCACTGACCAGGTTGTCGTCTTGTAAAACAGGACGTCGACGTTTCTTCGATTGACTTGACTTCCGAGGCTTGAGGGGTTGACGGCTCGTGCCAAGAGCTGGCGGCCTCGGCGTAATCTGCTCTTTTGTTGATCTCCGTGAAGAAGTACGCGCAGGGGTGTCCACATCGTTGTCCACGCGAGCCGCGACCTCGCTATCCGAATTGGACATCAAGTCGGCCATTATCTCGCCCACGGCTGGTTCTAGTTGCACCTGCGCCTCGGTAGGTGCTGCGGATGACGACGGTATCGCCATTGCCTCAGCAGCGACGTCCGTCGCGTCAACCTCAACGTCCTCTGCGTCCTTGGCTTCGGCGTCCTGGCTAGGCTTCCCAGGGTTTGATGGCTTGTACACGCCCGTCGCCTTTCGGACTTCCATGGCTGGTGTCGTTAGCTTAGCGCGGTATTTAGCAGCTCGTTTCTTCTGCGGCTTTCGGCAGCGGGTTGCTTAGCCTCCGCAACGGAAGAAACACGATCAGCATTCGCAAAAGCACTTTCAGCGGGTTCCACGTTCTCGTGAGCGCCTGCTGTGTCCCCACCACTTCCGCCAGCACGATCATGGTCATCACGAGCACCTACAAGCACAACAGAGTCAGCACTACCGCTTTCATCAAAGTTTAGGCACGCATGAGCAGTACCGTCACGATGACGTGGTTCCACCACGTTGCGCTCTGCAAGCGCCACAAATCGGCTCAGCGCTGCGCTGTCCCGAAGAAGATGGCAGCGGTGTCGATCGCTGAGCTTGGTCAGCAGCTGGGCGTGTCGCTCCATTGTCTCTCCGGCAGTGTGTCCTGGCTCCGTGGTCCGTGGTGTCCGCCCGGGTGGCCATTTACCTGCCGTAGCGACCATCGCTTTTGGTCTTACGTGCAAGCTGCGAAATTGAAGAATGAGGAGAGATTTGGGCTGGCGGCCACCAGTTCAAACAGGAATGTCGTGCTTTTACTTTGTCACACTATCCTGATCCAAAACCCCGAGCCCTGTGCAATGGCTCGTCCTGAACCCATAATGCTACCTTGACTTCAGTATTCCGATCTCAATAGATCTGTTCTAATACAAAAATCAAGTATGCCTTTCGCGTATGTTGGTCCTCCAACATAACATAGATGCCCAAAAAAACAGATACACATGTTATGTTGAGCGGTCCAACATGCGGGAACTAAGGGGTTAAGGACCAACGGTCCCTTTCACTTAGACAGTTTCTAATGGAACGGCACTCACTACTGAATACACAGTGCTGGTATTACAACGTGCACAGCTGTTAACGGAGGTAGCACGGCTTGGGCTTTGATACTCCTGTTGTCGCGATGTCTACAATCGTTCGGATGTACTGCTTGCCTTACTGCTCAGGATAATCACTACACGGAATGTGAATCAATAATGCCGAATGATTTTGCTCCACACCGCTTCACGCCTTCATTTATACAGTCAAAACCGCACAACGCTGCCGACGTGTCGAACCATTCGGTAATTTTGTGCTAAGGTCCACCGATCCCTATCGCTTAGACAGTTTCTAATGGTACGGCACTCACTACTGAATACACAGTACTGGCATTACAACGAGCACAGCTGTTAACGAAGGTAGGACGGCTTGGGCTTTGATACTCCTGTTGTTGCGATGTCCACCATCGTTCGGATGTACTGCTTGTCTTACTGCTCGAGATGATCACTACACGGAATGTGAATCAATAATGCCGAATGATTTTGCTCCACACAGCTTCACGCCTTCATTATTACAGTCAAAACCGCACGACGCTGCCGACGTGTCGAACCATTCAGTTATTTTGTATTATGGTCCAACGATCCCTTTCGCTTAGACAGTTTCTAACGGAACGCCACCAAATTGTCGCGGTCTTCCTCAAATCGGGGTCGTGTATCTATGGCCGACGTAGGAGGTAGTAATAGCGACACTACGTACAAAGACATATAAACGTTGATGTATTCTTGTATTCTTTGCTAGAAGGAAAATCCACGACTGAACACCTCCCGCAACCTCGCTAAGAGTGGGAGCTCCTTACCTTTCAGCAGATCCCTCGCAAGTGACGGTCCAGCTCCAAATCCTGCCACGGCCAGTTGCTTGCTGGTCTTTCACACGTGGAACGTCACTGACTTGGCCGTAGGCTCCGCTTGCTTGGACGTGGTGCGGAGAGTCTGGAGCGAATAGACTTTCTGCAGACCGTCAGTCAGCATTGTAAGTCCTCCATCTAACTGTACACCGTGACAAATTAAGCGCTCTGCAGAAGCGACTATCTCGGCGATTTTAAAAGATAGCGGTCGCTATTTACATGTTCGCGATGAGGACAAGTTGATTCGACGGTCACGGTCAGTGTTGTTTCCTGACCTGGATGAAGCGTTAGCCAATTGGGTACTTCAATGCGAACATCGTGGTGTCATGCTAGAAGGCAGCATTGTCAAGGCAAAAGGCGTCAGACTTTTCACGAAGATGGGTGCTGAAGAAGAGACTCAGATACAGTTTTCAGATGACTGGTTGCAATCCTTTCAAAGACGTCACGGATTCAAAATCTTTAAGACGCACGGTGAAAGCGGATGTGTAAATGACGCGGCACTACCACAGCTTCTTAAAAAACAATCGACAGAGTGTCCGTCATTATGCGCTTAGAAATGTCTTTAATTTCGATGAAACGGGGTTGTTGCAGCTATGTCCAGACAAAACTATCGCTACTCGTCAAATCTCTGGCTTCAAGAAGAGAAAGACTCGATTCACAGTTGCATTGGCGTGCAATGCCGAGGGCTCGTATATACGAGAGCCGTTTCTCATTGGTCATGCATTTAAACCTCGGTGTTTTAAAAAGAAGTCTAAAGAACAGCTAGGCTTCTTGTATCGAAACAACAAAAAAGCGTGCAATTTTGTTGCGAGAGTGGCTATGCAACTTTGAAGCAGACATGTGCGACCAAAAGAGAAAGGTAGTTTTGCTGGTCGATATTGGGCTTGAATTTACATCACGTTCCGGTTATTCTCTACCCTTCCCCCCAATACTACCTCCAAGTTATAACCGCTTGATGCAGGTATTATTGCTGCGCTCAAGCGGCAGTATCGACTCCGACTGTAACGGGGTACGTAGCCCTAAGTGTACCCTGGTTACATAAAGTGTGACACTTCACACTTCAGGAGTATGACACGTCATACTTCGGGATATTTGGTACAAAGTACCAAGGTCATTCAAAGCCAACCATTGGTCAACGATATTGCATTTCTATAGGTGACTTATAGTTTGTATTAAACCCAAACTTTATCTACCTATAAATATACTCAGTTTACAATCTACCTTATTTAGGTCACTTCGCTCTCTTTTGAATAAAGAGGGGACCTGTGAACTGCCGTTCACTGAGAGTTTGTATACTCTCGGAAGATAACTTCCTCTAGCGCAAGGTGCTGTGTGACCCCGTCACACTTGGTAGCACTCGTAGTCAATCCACGCCACTGCGGGTAGACTACCTGAACCTCTCTGAAGTTCGTTTCCATGGATAGGAACGACTTCTCCCATATGAACGACTCTCAGTTTGAGTCGGTTCGGAAGATGGCAGGCATCTTCGGGATGGAGGCCCTGCAGAGCCTGGTGGTGTCAACACCGGCCGAGCAGCTCGAGCGCGTCAATGCCTTCGACGCGTACGAGCAGGGCCTCATCGCGCATGTGCGGGAGAACCTGCAGGCTCCGGTGGCGGAAGCAAATCCGCCTCACCCGAAGCCAATACGGCTGAAGGTTAAGCCGTATGAAGGGAAGGAAGGCGAGAACCTTCACTTCTGGGTCCGAGAAGTTGAGCTCACGATAGACGCGGCTCTGATCTCGACCGAGCAACTTCGTGTTGCTTTTGCACTCTCCAACCTTAGCGGTCATGCTTAGAGTTGGGTCTACACACGGGAAGCAACATCCCCTGGATATTTTACATCCTGGGCGCAGCTGTGTGAACAGCTCCGAGCCGCGTTCCTCCCGGCGAACTACGAGTACCGCCAGCGTTCGCGCTTCCTCTCGTGTAAACAAGGGAGGCGCGAACTGCACGAGTACGTGCAAGAGATACGAGAGCTCACGGCGTCCCTAGTGGGAAACCCACTCAACCAACACATCAAGATGACTGTGCTCATGGACGGCCTTAGAGTGGGCCCCGCACGCACTCCGTTGTTCCGGGTGCAGTCAAGCACCCTTGAAGAAGCTCTTCAAGTGGCTCTTCAAGAAGAGTACAGCCATCGCCAGGCGCGTACGCCGGCCTCAGCATGGCCTGGGGGTTCCTTGTCGGCTCCCGGTCGAACAAGCCCCAACGAACCAGTTCCCATGGAACTCGGGTCCGCCGAACAGCGTGACATCCGCTGCTTCGGCTGCGGGAAGATGGGCCACTTCAAGCGCGACTGTCGCGCGGAAAGACTCCGCAGACGGTCCTTCCCCAAACCCGTCCTCAAGGGTCGCTGGCCGATGCCAGGATCCCGGGGACAGGGGAACGCCGGGAGCCAGTAGGGGCGGGGCGCCCTACTGGGGAAGAACTAAGTCTTCGTGATGGGTGCGCGGGTGGCGCGTACCACGAAGACTTAGCCCCTGAGAGTCTTCGCACTCTCGAATCGGCGACGAGCAGCGGCGGGTTGCTCGTAGTACACGGTCGTGTACGGGGATACGATCATCACTTTAGAATCTTGATCGATCCTGGGGCGTCGAAGAATTTCGCACGCCGCCAGACGGTTGCTCGTAATAGCAACAAGTTGTCCGATGCTTTGAGAGAAAGCAAGGGCAACGGGACGGTGTCAGTGCGATTGGCCGACGGGAAGGTCGTCACTGTCCCCAACGTCCAAGTGGATCTGGCCGTCTAGTTTGGACTTTGACAGCCTCGAACAGTTCACCTTTCTCGATATGGATCCATACGATATGATCATGGGTATACCCTGGCTTGAGAAGCACGAGCCCTGGATGGACTGGCGAGGCATGGCAATCGGTGTTAGCCGCCCTGTGCAGTCCGACAGAGCATTGGTGAGTCATGTTCCCACCTCTGTCAGGACCCGGGGCGCCCGCGAGGGCTGCCAGGGTACCAAAGCATCCCGGCAGATGCTTAAGAGTCGTCGACGTATATGACGACTCCGATGATGTTTTGATGGTGGCAGCGCCCAGAAGAGGCGCTGGCCAAGTGGGTAACTTAGGTCCACAGGCGGGTAACTTAGTTCCGCAGACAGCTGCAGCTGTCACGAACACTGAGAGCAGCGTGTTCAGAGTGGGTAACAGAGTTCCCCTCACGGTCGCCCAGACCTTAACTGAAGAGGAAGACGTCGGATACGCTTCCTGTGTGGGTAACAAAGTGCCACACGCGGTCGCCCAGACCTTAACTGAAGAGGAAGGCGTCGAACACGCTTCCTGTGTGGGTACCACAGTACCACACGAGGCCACGAGAGCCTCGGATGTCACAGCGCCGACATCCCCAGACGTGGGCAGCAAAGCTCCACGTCACGGTCGCCGTCGTCAACGACGCCGCCGCCTCAAGTCGGATCCGAACCTCGTTCAGATCGACGTCGCTTCAAGCGACTCGGAGTCCAGGGCCCGGGCTCCTCTGACAAGGCCGGTGGAAGAGTGTTATCACATCTTTGATGGCGAGACCGGTTTACCCGTCAAGGCATCTGGTGTCCACTTGGAACCGTTGCCAGAGGTTGCAGAGATACTGAACCTCGAGGAAATGACGGTTGAGTCTTTCCTGGTCAACCTCAAGGCTGGAGAGATTGCCGAGATGGTGCTCATGAGACTGAGACCACTCGGGAGGAGCTGAACGCCTCCTCTGTCTTGGACGAGGACGTCCTGGAAGACCTGAACAAGCAGAGTCAGACGCGCTTGGGTTCTGAGATCATTAAGAACCCCAAGGATCCGGTGTATCCTTTGGTGACGGAGTATGCGGACGTGGTGAACAAACACCCACCGACCCAACTCCCACCGGATCGAGGCGTACGGCACGAGATTGATCTTGTGCCCGGCACAAAGTATTGTGTCACGAGGCAATGGCCTCTCCCGCGCGAACAGTGCGAGGTCATTGATGCCTTCTTCGCCGCGAAAGCGAAGGCAGGCATGGTGCGGGAGTCGAAATCCCCGCACTCGACGCCGACTTTCTGCGTTCGTAAGCCGAACGAAAAGTGGCGTTTGGTTCACGCTTATAACAAGCTGAACAACGCAACCGTGCCGGCCCAAACACCAATCCCACGAAATGATGTGTTGTTGAGCAACATGGCCGGGAGCGTACTGTACAGTGCGCTGGATTTGGTAGACGGATACCAAATCCTGATGCGAGAGAGCGACATCCCGCTCACCGCGGTAAGCACTCCAAGCGGCATGCTTTGGGAGTGGCTCGTCATGCCGCAGGGCTTGTCTAACGCCCCGGCGACGTTCAATCGCCTGGTGACGCAATTGTTCCGCCCTTTGCGTACCTTCGTACAGACGTATGTGGTGTTGGAATTCCCACGTGAACTCTAGCTAGAAATGTAGTTAGGATGTTCCCACAACAATACGTCTACTAGGATAGTAAGCGATCGTTCGGGCGGACCTGAAGACCCCAGTTCTGCCCTTGCACCGGGACAAACTGGACCTTGTAAACTACTTATATAGGCCAACCAGTAAAATAAGAACACGCTACTAGCACGAGCAAAGCTAGCAGGTGTTTTGAATCCTCGTGGTCCCAACAGCGGAAGGGTACCAGGCACGGGTAAGCCTTTTACGAGATCACCAAGTGTTCAACACTCGGCTGGAAGAAATAAAAGGGGGGCAATTCAAGCACTCCCAGTCGTGCAAATAGGCAACAATAAACCGTCACGTAAAACCTCCCGATAATAATCGGCCAATACACAAAGTCTCTTGGCCTTGCCGGATGAACCCTCGCTACAGAGCTTCGAGTTCACCAACAGGCATAACACACTCAAACAAGCTTGACCTGACGCTTACCTTGAAGCCGGACGTCGCTCTGTGTGCTTGAGTGAAAATTATGTTCTGTATTTAAGCTTACCCTTTCGGGTCTATTCCTAATAAGAAGTCCTAATCAAGTATACAAATATCAAGTGAACAATGATCCGTTATGGATCTTCTTGCATGCCAAGCGTCGTCTGCACCATCGCATGAGCATCTTTAACGGTCCGCGCCCTGTCCCAGACGGTGAACGTGCCTTCCGAGGGTCGCTGAGGCTTCCGCGAACTCATCCCAACCGCCACTGAGAGTTCCTACCGTAGATGGTCCGCTGAATGCGAATCCGGCCAGTCCATTATTAATAATAAGGACAGCCTGGATTCAGTGACATATGGCCGTATCCGATACTTGTTGAAAGCTCGGGAGTGACGACGTCGAGTCCCTTGCACCTTGGCGTCTCCGTACATCACCTGACCGAGGGTTCGTCGCTTGAACAACTTGGGCGGTGTCACGTCTTTGTCGACGGGTGATAATTCGCAACTACGGAGAAATCACTACACCACAACTGCCCCTGTCGCAATGGAAGTCACGGTACTGGTGCCCGTTGTGACATTTCTTCATTCTTCAATTCACCATCTCGCCACCGTATGTCCAAGCGTCTGAATCGAGCCGTGTCCGACGCTTTTCAGCGTCTCAATCCTCGTAGACGTCGTGAACTTGAACAGCTGGAGGTACGTCAGCCCATCCTTCTCTTGAATCATCGGTACCTTGCTCCGCACCTCGCATTACTCGACTTGTTTCTCAGGAGGGCAAGGCCGAGGGTTCGAACGCCCCTCAGTCTGCTGCACTTCCTCCGACAGCAGCGTCATCAACCGACCCTCCGGCGCCTGCTGCCCCGGGCTCTTCACTCCCTGCGGTAGCTCCTGCAGCACTCCCCGTCGTCGCTGAATCCGCGGAGATGGCTCCTGCTGCTCCTCCTGCGCCTGCTGGTGGTACACCACCACTCACCGAAGATTCGCTGCGCGCCATGCTGGCTGAAAGTACGGAGGCATCGGTCGATCACATGATGACCTCGATAATTCCGTACTTGACTGCAATGGCTCGTCACCAAGTGCAGCTCAGCGTTGCGCCTCCTCTCCAAGGAGATGTACACACTCAACGTCGCCTTGAGACTGCTGTTGGTTTCGATGATGTCCTCGCTGCGGTACAACCTGTTCCTGACGCGCTGCCGGCATTACCCGAACGAGTTGCCGACTTGGAGCGTCAGCTGCGGTTTGCTCAGTCCGAGGGTGCTGCCGCCGTACGTTGGGTGGCACCCGAAATCATGGCTCGTGAGAACGCGGAGGCGTTCCTCAAGGCTGCCAACGCTGAGATTGAAGCCCTTCACCACAATGTCAAGATCCTCCGCGAGTCGAATGCCAAGAACGACGTCATGCTCGCCACCGCTCAAGCCACTATGAAGCGACACGCAGAAGCCATGAATCGTCTGCACTGCGAGTCCAAGCTCGGGACGTTTTTATCAGCACGTTGCAGAAGAAGCTGGCTCGCGAACGCGAGGTGTACAAGTCTTCTATTGGAGCGAATACCGAGCAGACTCGGAAGCTTCACCTCCTTCTGGTAAAGCTTGATCAGGGCAAGTACGTTGATAACGACACGCTCAAGATCCTCGAGAACCAGCAAGACCGTAACACTCGCCTCCTCCAAGCGAATCGTACCCTCCGTGCACACGTGAGTCTGGCCGGGATGGATCCCGAGGTACTTCGTCTGGCTGTTGATGGTACGTTCCTAATGTTGCTCCTTCCACCGTGTGTTCAGCAACTAACGTTCGTTCACAATCCTTCGTGATAGGTCTGGCTGCGGGTGAGCTGGACTTGGATCAGGAAACGTTAGTCGCTTTGCGGCGCATCCAGTCTGCCACCGCGTCTTCGGACGATCCTCAAGCCCTTCCAGCTTTGGCCAAGGCCGCTCACCAAGTGGCCCATGGGAAGTCCCATAAGCGTCTTAGACCAGGTGGCGAGGATTCAGACGACGAGCCGGACGACTCTGACGAAGACAAGGCACCAATCCCAACGGACAAGGCCAGTACTTCGATGGCAGCTGCCGGTCTCGGTGAAGCGCCACCTGCCGATCATTCAAGCATACTCGATGACGAAGATGCTGAAGATTCAAACAGGAACTGGAGTAATCTTGGCCCAGCTCGTCCTCCGACTCCACCTCGGCCAAATCCTTCGCCGATGATGACTTCCCCAATCATCGTTGCCGGCCCGCCTCCTTCGCCACCAGCAAGTCCTCCGGCACCAGCATCTTCTCTTCCTGTTCCAGTGTCTCCTCGTCCGTCTATTTGGACTCTCGATGCTGGACCTGGACGCATGATTACGGCAACCTATACTTCGGTGCCGCGTCGTGGTGGTGCACCGTCGGTTGAGCCGTTGCCTCACCGAGTGTTATCTGGTACTCGCTCTTCGGTGCCGGCTTCGTCCACCCTGCCACCGTGGGTTCTTCCGTATGTGGACATGGAGTTTACCGATGCAGGCGCCAAGAAGTGTTTCGAGCGACTCCTGAGCTTAACGCTTCCTGAACCAGCTGGTGAGGTGACCGTGCGTACAACGTTGGAGGGTCTCCAAGCGTTCTTTGATTACTCGCATCATGATCACCCGTACCAGCAACTTCGGCAGCTCTATCCTCTCCAAGCCTGTCTCTTCGACACTGTCGGCTTCAATCGAAGCATCCCCATCTCAAAGCGTGCTCAGATTGAGACCCGTCTCAAGTTGATCTGGGCGAGCCTTCGGGGTGACGGCGGTAAGCAAGGTGACCTCGGGTTCGCGTTGTGGGAGCGTCTCCACTGGCTTCCGTTGGCTGGTATTAAACGAGGTCTCGCTGAAGAAGCTAAAAAGGTTGGCCACGACAAGGAGCGCTTGAAGGAACTGAGAGCTCTGTTGAAGAAGCTCTTCAGTGAGCGCGACCGTCGTGCCGATCGTCTTCGTAACAAGTGCCGTGAGCAGTACATGGCGTGGAGTCGTGACTCGAATTCTTCTGGTACTTTCGGCGCGCCGTTCATTCGTCCCGAATTGCTTTTGGAGCCGTCGAAGCCGTGGTACCCCATTGAAAACTTGTCGTTCGCACCTCGCACATCTGACTGGCTTTCCGAAGTTCCGGCTCTCGACGCTCGTCAGCCCTGGCGTACTGGATGGATGAATGCGCCGCATCAGCACCCGTACAACATCACGTACTTCCCGTGCCAGCGTAATCCGGAGATCTTCAATCCTCGTGGTACGCGTTTCGTGGATGTGTACCGAAGCGTGATCGTTGACCCGTCTCTCGATTCAACCGAACTTATTCCGACCTGGCGTTCGTTGTTTGACTCGCCACCGGGTACTCCACGTCCCGCTCTGGCTGCTGTTCCTGTTGAAGCTGGTACCGAGGATTCGCAGGGTCCGGCTGCAGCTCCAGCTGTCGAGGCTCAGGTTCCTGATGAAGAGGAGAAGGAGAGTGGTGACTCGACTTCGTTGACACTCTTGGCCACCGCGGCCAGGCACTTGGAATCGATTTGAATCCTCGCTGCACGTTCCACGACGTTCTCCAGCATCTCAGCTAACTGCTGAGGTGTCCCGCGTGATTTCGTTTTCAGTGGTCGCTCCGCGGTCGGCATTCATGTTATCTTATTCTTAATCCACTTCCACAGCGTAATCATGTTCATGTTGTTCTTCAAATGCATATACAATTTGTTGTTGCAGTAACGTTTTTCGTCTGTTACCACAGGCTGCATCGCCCTGTGGACAGTTCACACGTGATCCAGTCACGCTAGTCTTCGTCCGCCACTTGCGCCATCTGCAGCCGATTCTCGCTCTTCTTGGCTCGCAAATAGTCGTACAGCAGACCTCCACATGATAAGTTGGATGATGGTTCCCAAGTTGGATCTTCATAGCCCACCCACTTGACTTTGAACTCGCGTACAGCACGCTCCGTGCCCGTCGACAGGGGCGTTCTGTCGTCGAGGATGGTCTCGACTTCATATTCACCGGCAACTTGATCTGGTTCCCAGCTGTCTTCAGGCAGTAGTTCTTCATCGAAGTCGTGTCTTACTTCATTAGTCGCGTCAAGTACCAACCGAGTGTTCGGTCGACTGTTGAATTCGTTGACAGCCTTGAGTCTCGATACATGCACTACTGGGTAAAAGCGATACCCACTTCGGTCAGGCAGTTCCAGCTCGTACGCAAACTCTTCCACCTTGCGCTTGATCCGAAAAGGTCCATGCCATCGGTGAGCTAATTTCTTCGTCAAGCCCGGTTTGACGCGTTCCATGTACAACCACGCCCGGCTCCCAATCTCAAAAAGAGATCTCGGTGGGGCTCTTGCAGGATCTTCCATCTCTTCCGAAGCTTCTGGAGGGTCCGCCGAGTGTTCGTTTCCACTTGGTTGAGGTACAGCGGCTTTTTCCAGTCGACTCAGAGCATCATTATGCTTTTTAGCCCTTCGCTCTTTTTCTACAGCCTGATAGTCTTTGGCCATAGTGAGGGCGACCTCATGTTGTCGATTGATCTCACGCCGCCACGCTAGTGCGTCAGACTGCTTGCCGAGTCCTCGTTTGAGTGATGACCACATTGCCCTCAACGTCGACTGAGCATCCCAACCGTGAACGAGGTAGAACGATGTTTCCTTCCTTGTAGTGTCTTGAGAAGTATTAATAGCAAATACCAGCTTCTCCGCATTTCATCCCAATCTGCTGTAGAGGGTCTTCCGCGTACACCCGTACGGAACCCATCACTGACTTCACCGAGCGTTCTTGCTGTCCATTAGCCTGTGGCCGATAGCTCAAAGTTGCTCGCGATCTTGACTGCATCATCTCTGCGAACGCTTGGAAACCTCGCTCATGAAACGTGGGTCGCGGTCGTGCCTTATTAATGATGGGGCTCCGAACCGTCGGTACACTCATTCTTCGAACACTTGGGCAACACTCAGTGCAGTCGTATCTGACATAGCCTTGGCAATAACGAATCCCGTGAACGAGCACTGAAATAGGAGCAACGCGGTGTTGCCCCTGCGAGATTTCGGTAGTGGGATCACAAAATCCATCGAGACGATCTGGAAAGGTCGTTCGGCTAGTACATTGCCAGGTGAGTATCCACGAAGCTGTGGACGGCTTTTACTCGAGCTGCAATCTGGACATGACTTCACATGCTTCTCCACGTCAGCGTACAAACCGATCCAATAATAATCGGACTTAACGCGATGGAACGTTCTCACCACACCTTGATGTCCTCCTTCCGGCGAGTCGTGACAGTTCTGCAAGACCTCTTGAATCATCGTTGTTGGTACCACAAGCCGCAGCTTGGTCTCCTCTTGCCAACCGTGGTCGTACCGACGATTCAATCCAAGATAGTGAAGCACGCCGTCTTCTGATAACACGAACCGGTCAGCGTACTTCCAGGCATCTCGAGCTTCTTTGTAACTCAGCTCTTCTGCTTGGCCCTGAAGCACCTTCTTGATGTTAAACCACTTCTGCTCCTCGTCTTGTGCCACCAGTATCCGTCTGCGTCGTTCCCGCTGTATCGCTAGCTGGTCAACATCTTCCGCATCGGGAAATGCCGCTGGTACAGTCTTGTGAGGATGGTCTGGCAAATCTTCGCCGATTGAATCTTCGGTGGACGTCTCTCGTCGTTCTTCATGCTGTTCTTGAGCTTTTGAGACCCCTTCCGAGTGTTCATCTGCAAACCTGACGTGTTTCTTGGCTTTCGTCTGTCGCCGAGTCATCACTGCCATATTACCATAATCACACTTTGATGAGCTGTAATCAACCACGAAAGTTTCGAACGTTTTCCACTTTGAAGACTCGCTGCCTGACCGTACATGTACTTGACGCTCTGCTCCACGTGACGAAACATCTACCGAGTCTTCATCCGGCTCGTAGATCATTTCCTGGATGCCATTCAGCGACGCCAATTCCGACTTGCGAGTTTCTGCCAAGATGACCCGACTGACCTTCGATTCCAGCGCTTCAGTGGCTAACGAATCCGCGGCAGCGTTGTATTCTCGTACAACGTAAAGATATTTAACTGATCGAAGCTTGGCCGTGAGTTCCTTGTGAGTATTCAGTAGCGCTAGCAAAGTTCCCTTCCTGCATGCGATTACCCCTAGTGATTGTTGAATCGGGAGCCTTGAGTCACCGACGATGACTAAATCCTCGGCACCGTGTGCAATAGCAGCCTTGACACCGTTTATGATTTTTGTGTACTCTGTCTCATTCAGCGTGGTGGCCGAGAGGTAAGCGTTTGCAGAAATCACTACCTTCCACTCAGGAAGGCTCCACAGCACCCATGAACAACTCCCGTAGCCACCGTACTTCTCTGTCTTCGCTGATCCGTCAAAAGACATGACGAATCCGCCGTAATTACGGGAAAGCCTGGCGTACAGCAACGCGGGGTCCATTCGAATAGTCGGGGAACCCTTGTTTGGAGGTGCCACCGGCGCGAGCGAGTCTTCCAGGTCGACGAAGCTCGTGATGCTTGACTGCAGTAGCTGCGCGAAGGCGACATCCTTCTCCTTCACGCGCTGCACCTTCAGGTGCCACTGCGATAGCAGCACTGCGTACTGGACCGCGCGTCCGAAGAGAGACTTCGACTTATGCACCCACTCTAACGTCGAGAATCGTGTATAGACATGTAGCGTCTTTCCTGCCAGCTGGACGTAACAGATCTTCAACAGCAGAAGTAACACCAAAACTTCCTTCTCAGCAGGATGGTAGTTCATCTCGGCCTCCTTGAGCACCCGACCGAGGAACCGTACGGGGTGCAACTTTCCTTCATGTTCTTGCATTAGCGTAGTGCTCAACGCCCATTCATTCGCAAAGAGCATGACGTGAGCTTCTTTCGACCGATCGAAGTGCCTGAGGATGAGTGAATGTGAAACACTCGTCTTCAATTTTTCGAAGGAACGACGTGCCACAGAAAGGCCACCTTCAACGGCAAAGTCCTCATCCTTGAGCTGGTACAGCGCCGCACCGTAGACCGCGAAGTCTTGAATGAAGCGGCTGTAGTAATTAACCGCTCCAAGAAACGACTGCATGCCCTTCTTGCTTGTTGGAAACGAAAGCTCGGTGATAGCCGCAAGCTTCTTGGGGTCAGCTCTGATACCTTCTGGCGAAATTTTATGCGACAGAAAGTCCACCTTGGGTTGGCAGAAGATGCTCTTGGTGAAGCTAATGCTGATCCGACACTGTGCAAATCTTGCCAGCAATCGGTCCAGCGTCGCCAGGCAGCTGTCGAAATCCTCGCCACCGAAGCAAATGTCATCCACAAACGACCGTCGACCAAATACAGGTACCAGCGATGATTCGTCTGGCTCTTCGTTCGTAAACATGTCAGCGACGGGGCTGTTGACGAGTTGTAGTACAGGGTCGGTCTCTACCGGTGCTTCGCGGTCTGCCGCGAACTTCGTTTGAAACGAACCCTCGGCGCTCAGCCCACGACGTTCCTTGGCCTGTTCTTCAGCTAAACGCATATTCTCCGAGTATTCAAACCAACCTCCTTTAGGTTGAACAAATCCCCAGAGTGCGTTGTCGATCATACGCTGGTAGATCATCGGCGCTTTTTTTAACCCAAAGGGCATGCGTAACCACTCGAAATGTCCGAGTGCGCAGACGAACGCCGATACTTTACGCGCTCGCAAGGTCATCATGACCGCCCAGAAGCCGCTTGCTGCATCCAGCGTGCAGAACCATAGGTAGCGCTCGAGATCTGTTAACAGGTCGTCGACTAGCGGCATTGCATACTCCATGATCGCAGTGATAGCATTCACCATCTTGTAATCAATGCAGAGCCGGATGTTCAGCCCGTTCTTTTTCATCACAATCACGATCGGTGATGCCCATGGACTGTCTGAAAAGACGATCAGTCCCGCACGCAATAAAGCGCGCAGCAGCTCGTACAGCTTGCCGAGAAATCGTAGCGGCACGCGCCGGGCACGCTGTTTAATTGGGGCGTGCCCCTGTGTGTCGATATCGCATACCGCACCGTAGGCTGGCGGCGGTAGTGCGTTACCACTAGCAATCAGTATCTGCTCGTGGTTCTTCAGCGTCGCGAGCAGACGTTCTCGGCGATCAGTCGACAACTGAGGATCAGCAACATTAGACGACGCAGTGTAGTCTATTGTCATGTTGACCTCTTCGGTCAGGTCCGGCAGGAATGCCAGCTCCTTCGAGTAGTCTTCCAAGCCAATGTTGTTAACCGGGTGTTCGTAGAAGTCATTTCTCGTACCCTCCGTCGCTTCATTTCCTTCGGTCGTTAACACTCGAGCAACCGAGATGTACGTTCCGTCCAACGTCGCTACGGATTCTTCCCTTGACTCAACATTGGCATCCACTTTGATTTCAACAGTCGGTACTGGGTCCATCTCCTTCCCATCCTGGTTTCCCATCTCTGGGCCATCTGCCGAGTCGTCGTTCGAAATATTGAATGCGCGGGCCGCCGACATATTGGGTTGTTGACTTTTGTTCAGCTCCTCGTTCTGGCGCTGTCCTGACAGTTCGGCATTCGCACCAATCTTGCAATGAATACTCGGTGCCGTACTCAACACCTTCAGCGCGATGCCTGCATCCTCTGGATCAACCACCGACGTCTCGTTCGCAGATTTGGTGACACACAAGGCCGGGACAGCTTCGTCAAAACAGGTGACTTCATTTAATCCAGTGCTGTTACTTGTCGCTTCTGTGGTCACCCTTGACTGGATACGAACACTCGTTGGCGTATGCACAACGTTTACCGGCCTCAGTAGTTCGTGTGTACGCACTACCGAGGCTTCGTTCGCGTTATTGCCTCCGCCATGGGTTGTCGTGTACGTGTCCAAAAGTTCTTCGGAAGGCCGACCGTCGGCCGAATCCCCGGCTGTCACCCCAGACGCCAGACAGGCTTCCACTCGTTCACGTTCCTCCAGGATCAGTGCCCAACGTTCCGCACACGTCAGACGATCACTAGAATCCACTAGCGAGTCTTCTATAGGCCGTGCTAGTACCCCACTGGGTTCTGGGTAGTCTGGTCGATCAGCTGCCGAAGGCTGAGTTGCAAGCCATTGTTCGTAGATTTCGCATTCACGCCGGAAGAGCTCGCGCGGGGTCTCTGCAACCTTCGTAGGCCAACACTTGCCAGTCTTGGTACTTCTTGGACTCCAGACGCACATAGCCGTCACCTCGTGGCAAATCCCCATCTGGAATCCACATCGCAATCGAGTCGTGTGCTGGTAGGTACACAGTTCGATTAGACACGTTGGTCAATCGAATGCTCTGAGGCCGTCCACGTCGAAACCTCGTTACTGACGGGATTAACTTGTTCGTTCGACGAACCCACAGTACGTGTTCCTCCAGACCGACTTGGCGCTTCGCTAGTCGATATTCTCGCCACTCGTGCGCTTGAATGTCCAAACGCTCGGGTGGCCCGGCGTTAACATGGGAGCCGTACTCTTCGCTGTCGATCATGTTCTTGGTCTTGATCAGCGGGATTTGAACTTCGTGCGGTAATTGCGCCGCGCCATGAAACAGGTCCAACCGGATCCCAGCTGGGATCATAAAGTCGGTCCCGAGTACCACGTCGACGCCTGCACTATGCGCCATTACCCACATCTCAAACTCGTACACCATCTCCCATCCGAGCGTAATCTTGACGCACGCTCGTCGCGTCGTAGACACCTTGCCTTCGTTAATTCCTTAATGTCGATGCGGCGTCCGTGATCGGGTACATCTCGGAGTCGCAACTTCTTGGCAAAGGCGTCAGTAATCACACTAACGTTCGCTCCTGTGTCGAGGAGGATCCTCGTTCGCTGGTCGTTCACAGCGCCTTGCACCAGAGCTCTCATTCTGATCCGTCGGTCGAATTTCTTGGCCGACCACCACCCCTGTCTCTCGCCAGGGCTCAGCTTCATCATCTTGGAGTGACCCTTGGGCTCGTCTCGCGCTGCACTCGAAACCAAGCCGAACGAACCCTCGCTGGTGCCCTCATGAGCATCAGCACACTCCACTCTCTCTCCAACACCTCCACCGAGGATTCTACTCCTCTCCTTTTCATTTTCCGTCGCGTTCACACTTGTTACGTATTTATCAGGCCATTCACACTGCCCCATGAAAGCAAAGATACACTCTGCTTCCATTGAAGGCTCGGTTAGCTGTAGCAGCCCGATAGGGACCAACCCAGTTGTAGTTGGCGGGCTGCCTAGTTTAAATGACGTTCTTGAACGACGGCCTTGAGTTCTGGCGGGAGTTCCTCCTTCGTGCCTTTAGTGCGCACGAATTTGGCAAGGTCTTGGAAGTTGCGGAAAAGTTCGCATTGTCCAGCATCGTGTAGCTGCTTGCAGAACTTGCATCGCTTGTTACAGTAGTGGGCGGAGTGACTCATGCCACCGCACACCGCGCATGGTCCGTACTGTGGGCGTCGGTTGTCGCGGTTGAAGTCACGTCGACCGCGTTGGTCCTGATTGAACCCACGGTCACTACTTCGGCGATCTTGATTGAAGCCATTCTCGCGATCAGGCACGTTTCCACGCGGTTGACGGTTGTCTGAACGTGCGTAGGTGCCTTCAGCAGCTGCACGACGTTCATTTCCGTTAGCAGCGGCGAGGTATCGGTCGTTTTCATCCAATGAGAAATCACCATCCGTATTATCGGGCTGAAAGTCGTTGTACTCATCTTGGACATCGTCGTAAGCGTTCGGATCTTCGTTTGAATACTCGGTGCCTCCCTGAGCAGCTTCACGACCTTCTAATTCAGCTAGTAGGTCATCCACCGTGGCTTCAATGAGCTTCACTCTTGGTTTGTTGCGGTTGTCATCGCGGCGACGGTCATCACGCCGATTGTTGCGGGCGTATCCATCGTCACGTCGCGCGTCACGACTCTTGGAGTATCGGTACTCACTGTCACGCTTGGCCATCCTCTCCTTGCCCTTGAGAACATCTTCGATGATCTCTTCGAGCTCGTGAATGTCGGCGACTCGAGCGTGGTAGAGACTCTCCGCTAGCTTGTCATCGTCGCATGTTGCCAGGAATTGCTGTACGTGTTCTTTCGCGTCGCGACCACTCTTCTCAAAGTGTAGACGGGCGGTCCGAGCGTAGCCATTCAGCCTGTTTATGTAGTCGCACAGGTGTTCATTACGTTCCCGCTTGGCGGAGTAGTAACGCGACAGTGCCGTCTGAGTGAACTGCGAGCAGTAGTAGCGGATGAACGCGTCGCTCAACAGCTTCCACTCGCGCTTCGTCTTCTTCGGAAGTTGACGGAACCAATGAATGGCTCCGTCCCGGAGACTTAGCTCAAATGGAATGCACCATTTGTCGGCATCTGTGTGGGTTCCAGTCATTTCATAGACGAACCCACGGAGCCACTGCATACGGTTCTCGCTCTTGTTGCGAGAGCCTGAGAACGGCGTGATGCGATCCAATGGTCGGTGCGACGCCATTTCAATCCTCGGTGTCGGGTCCACGTCGTTCAGCGCTGCTAGCTCATTCATCAACTCGAGTTGAGGATCTTCCTCGTCGAATGTGCGCACCAAAATATCATCGTCACTGGACGAACCATCGCTGTCGACTTGATGACGTCCGGCACCACTTTTGGGAGCTCGCGGACCACCTCGGCGACCGAACGAACCCTCGTTGCCAGCGTAATGACGCTGCATACGGCTCTCCGAACGCGGCGTAACCATGTGCGAGTCTTGAAAGTACGGTGAAGCTTCGGTAGTGCCAAAGGCACCACGCTCAGCTCCACGCTTGGTCGGAGAGGTACGAACTAGTCGTTGGGGCGTCGGCGGAAGTGGAATCTTGGACGGATCTTCATCTTGAATCATCGGTCGACTCACAGGCTGCTTTCCGGCATTGATGTTAACAGCGCCAAACGCCTTCCGAAGCTTCTTCTTCCATTTCTGGAGAGCAGCTCCGGCTTCATGTGGACTCCAATCCTGGAGCGACATCGTCGATGGGTACGTCTCGTTCTCGAAGCCCAGCGACAACAGTAGCGAGACGGAATCCTCGGCAACTTGGCTAGTCGAAACCGAGTTGACTGGGTATTGAAGTTCCTGCGCAAGCGCAGGCCAGTCGGCTTTTTTCTTGGGGATGGGCTTGAACAGCTGCATCCACTCATCATTCTGCATCAGCGCTTGTACGCGGTCGAAAACGCGCTTGGCGGCTGGTGTATCACCGTTGATAGGTGATCGAGGTGCCTTCAGCAGTGCTGAATGCTTTGCACTCGCCACCGAAGGTTTAGAACCCTCGGTCCCATCGTCATAATCATCGTAGGTTGGTTCTGGTCTCGCAACATCATCGAGCTCGTCGGCGAGGTTCCTCGAAAGGGACCTGGTCGCCCCGCTCAGCCCCGATGATAGCGTGGCCGTCTCCAGCGTCGCTGCGCCTGGCTCTGGAGCCGGCGTCTTCTCTTCGTAATCTTCATAATCGTGGGCGTCAGGACCGATGTCCGCTTCGTCGTCGAAGCTCACTGAAAGCTCGGTGGCGGCTGCAAAGCGCGCAGCCGGGCTTGAACTCTCGTTGCGAGCCCCGCCAGACTTGGCAGGCGTAACTGGTACCGTCGGTTGTCCTTTCGCCATATTTCTTGTCTTTTTCTTGTTCTTCTTCTCTTGGTAGCTCGAAAACTGGAAGGTCATACAAACAGGTTACAATGGTCACAATCTGTTCCCGGGTCGCGGCACCAGTTGTGGTGTTGGAATTCCCACGTGAACTCTAGCTACAAATGTAGTTAGGATGTTCCCACAACAATACGTCTACTAGGATAGTAAACGATTGTTCGGGCGGACCTGAAGACCCCAGTTCTGCCCTTGCACCGGGACAAACTGGACCTTGTAAACTACTTATATAGGCCAACCAGTAAAAATAAGAACACGCTACTAGCACGAGCAAAGCTAGCAGGTGTTTTGAATCCTCGTGGTCCCAACAGCGGAAGGGTACCAGGCACGGGTAAGCCTTTTAGGAGATCACCGAGTGTTCAACACTCGGCTGGAAGAATAAAAGGGAGGCAATTCAAGCACTCCCAGTCGTTCAAATAGGCAACAATAAGCCGTCACGTAAAACCTCCCGATAATAATCGGCCAATACACAAAGTCTCTTGGCCTTGCCGGATGAACCCTCGCTACAGAGCTTCGAGTTCACCGACAGGCATAACACACTCAAACAAGCTTGACCTGACGCTTACCTTGAAGCCGGACGTCGCTCTGTGTGCTTGAGTGGAAATTCCGTTCTGTATTTAAGCTTACCCTTTCGGGTCTATTCTAATAAGAAGTCCTAATCAAGTATACAAATATCAAGTGAACAATGATCCGTTATGGATCTTCTTGCATGCCAAGCGTCGTCTGCACCGTCGCATGAGCATCTTTAACGGTCCGCGCCCTGTCCCAGACGGTGAACGTGCATTCCGAGGGTCGCTGAGGCTTCCGCGAACTCATCCCAACCGCCACTGAGAGTTCCTACCGTAGATGGTCCGCTGAATGCGAATCCGGCCAGTCCATTATTAATAATAAGGACAGCCTGGATTCAGTGACATATGGCCGTATCCGATACTTGTTGAAAGCTCGGGAGTGACGACGTCGAGTCCCTTGCACCTTGGCGTCTCCGTACATCACCTGACCGAGGGTTCGTCGCTTGAACAACTTGGGCGGTGTCGCGTCTTTGTCGACGGGTGATAATCCGCAACTACGGAGAAATCACTACACCACACGTACTTCGACGACATATTCGTCCATAGCCGTACCGAGGAAGGCAAGACGGCCATGGAGGTGCATCTAGGACACCTCCGTCGAGTGTTGGACGTAATGCGAGCGAACAAGCTCTACGCCAACATCGACAAGTGCGTTTTCGCGTCACCAGAGATTAAAGTTCTCGGTTGCTGCGTAAGCAACGTGGGCGTTCGGGCTGACCCAGACAAGGTCAAGGTCATAGCAGCATGGCCGACGCCCCGATCCCAGAAGGATCTTCGAAAGTAAGTGGGTAACTTAGGTCCACAGGCGAGTAACTTAGTTCCGCAGACAGCTGCAGCTGTCACGAACACTGAGAACAGCGTGTTCAGAGTGGGTAACAGAGTTCCCCTCACGGTCGCTCAGACCTTAACTGAAGAGGAAGACGTCGGATACGCTTCCTGTGTGGGTAACAAAGTGCCACACGCGGTCGCCCAGACCTTAACTGAAGAGGAAGGCGTCGAACACGCTTCCTGTGTGGGTACCACAGTACCACACGAGGCCACGAGTGCCTCGGATGTCACAGCGCCGACATCCCCAGACGTGGGCAGCAAAGCTCCACGTCACGGTCGCCGTCGTCAACGACGCCGCCGCCTCAAGTCGGATCCGAGCCTCGTTCAGATCGACGTCGCTTCAAGCGACTCGGAGTCCAGGGCCCGGGCTCCTCCGACAAGGCCGGTGGAAGAGTGTTATCACATTTTTGATGGCGAGACTGGTTTACCCGTCAAGGCATCTGGTGTCCACTTGGAACCGTTGCCAGAGGTTGCAGAGATACTGAACCTCGAGGAAATGACGGTTGAGTCTTTCCTGGTCAACCTCAAGGCTGGAGAGATTGCCGAGATGGTGCTCATGAGACTGAGACCACTCGGGAGGAGCTGAACGCCTCCTCTGTCTTGGACGAGGACGTCCTGGAAGACCTGAACAAGCTTAGTCAGACGCGCTTGGGTTCTGAGATCATTAAAAACCCCAAGGATCCGGTGTATCCTTTGGTGACGGAGTATGCGGACGTGGTGAACAAACACCCACCGACCCAACTCCCACCGGATCGAGGCGTACGGCACGAGATTGATCTCGTGCCCGGCACAAAGTATTGTGTCACGAGGCAATGGCCTCTCCCGCGCGAACAGTGCGAGGTCATTGATGTCTTCTTCGCCGCGAAAGCGAAGGCAGGCATGGTGCGGGAGTCGAAATCCCCGCACTCGACGCCGACTTTCTGCGTTCGTAAGCCGAACGAAAAGTGGCGTTTGGTTCACGCTTATAACAAGCTGAACAACGCAACCGTGCCGGCCCAAACACCAATCCCACGAAAGGATGTGTTGTTGAACAACATGGCCGGGAGCGTACTGTACAGTGCGCTGGATTTGGTAGACGGATACTACCAGATCCTAATGCGGGAGAGAGACATCCCGCTCACCGCGGTAAGCACTCTAAGCGGCATGCTTTGGCAGTGGCTCGTCATACCGCAGAGCTGTCTAACGCCCCGGCGACGTTCAATCGCCTGGTGACGCAATTGTTCCGCCCTTTGCGTACCTTCGTACAGACGTACTTCGACGACATATTCGTCCATAGCCGTGCCGAGGAAGGCAAGACGGCCATGGAGGTGCATCTAGGACACCTCCGTCGAGTGTTGGACGTAATGCGAGCGAACAAGCTCTACGCCAACATCGACAAGTGCGTTTTCGCGTCGCCAGAGATTAAAGCTCTCGGTTGCTTCGTAAGCAACGTGGGCGCTCGGGCTGACCCAGACAAGGTCAAGTCCATAGCAGTATGGTCGACGCCCCGATCCCAGAAGGATCTTCGAAAGTGGCTGTGCGTTTGGCCAACTACCTTCACAAGTACAGCGCAGGGTACGCGGGCTTCGCTAAGCCCTTGTCGAGCCTCCTTCAGAAGGACGTCGACTGGCGCTGGGAGCAAGAGCAGCAGGATGCTTTTGACAGCATCAAGGCCAGTCTCCAAGAGGCCCCTGTCCTGGCCCTGCCGGACGAGACGAAGCCGTTTAGCGTCGTCTGCGGTGCCTCCGATTACGCCATCGGATGTGCATTGCTTCAGGCCGACAAGACTGGACACGAACGAGTCATCTCGTTCCAGTCCAGGCAGCGAGCGGAACTACCCTGTCCACGACAAGGAGCTCCTGGCAATGAAATATGCCTTTGTGAAGTTTCGTGTTCACCTTCTGGGCTCTAGGCCCTTTGTGATCTACACAGACCACGCGTCCTTGAGGACGGCGACTTACTCGCCTCACCTCTCCCAAAGGATGGCGAGATGGCTGTCCTTCTTCGCGGAATACAACTTCCGCGTCGAATACAAGCCGGGCAAGCTCAACGTGCTTGCGGACGCCCTCTCTCGGCGTCCTGACTATGAGTTGGCCCACATCACGCGGGTGACAACGGATCTATATGATCGGATACGCATGGCGTATCGGGACGATGAGGCTGTCGCGCCTATCGTCAAGTTCCTTATGGCCGGAACGAGCGCGAAGTCCGACTGGCTCTCGTCGCGACAGCGCTCACGGCTCCACAGATATGAGTTGAAGGAGGGCCTCCTCTATTACCGGATGGAGCCCACTGATCCTCCACGGGTGGTCGTACCCAACAACAAGGATCTGAAGTTCGATATCCTCGCGGAGGTGCATGACGCGCCCTCCAGCGGCCACTTGGGCCGCGAGAAGACCTTTCTGTCGGTCTCTCAGTCCTTATGGTGGACCCACATGTACAAGTGGGTCGCCCGGTACGTTAAGACATGCGAAACATGTCAGCGGGTCAAACCCGCAGGGCACTCTTCGGCCCCACTCCAGAGCCTGCCCGTACCGGCTGACTGTTGGAAGTCGATGAGGCTTGACTTCATCTTTGGGCTTTACGCCGACGGACACGGCACACCGGAATTTTGATGTTCGTGTGTCGGCTGAGCAAGATGGTACATCTTGCTCCGGTTCCCGTCACTGTTACGGGCGAACAAACCGCAAGGTTGTTCGTCGATGGCGTGTTTCGCTATCACGGTCTCGCGGAGACGATTGTCTCGGACCGAGACCCGCGGTTCACTGCTGCGTTTTGGAAAACGCTTTTTCCTTTACTGGGAACTCGTCTGCAGATGTCCACTGCGGACATCCGCAGACAGACGGCCAGACAGAGCGCGTCAATCGAGTGCTCGAGGACACTCTGCGCAGTGTGTGCGCGGCAGCACCATGTACGTGGTCGACGCAGCTTCCAGTTGTTGTATTTGCGCTCAACAACGCGGTGCACGCGTCCACGGGGTTCACGCTGTTCTACTTGAACGGCTTCCGTCACCCCAGAGTGCCTCTCACGCTTCGAGGAGACACTGACTCCTCTAGTCTAAGTGGGGGAGAGGCTCGGAAAGCCCTTTCCTCCCAGGTCTCGGATATGAGACCTGTTTCGCTGCGGAAACAAGTGGAATCCTTTATGGATACCAAGCTGAGCGTTGTCAGCAGGGTCCGCGATGCCATGGCAGCGGCCCAAGATAAACAAAAGGAGTACTCCGACAGCCATGGAAGATGAAACTTAAGTATATTTAAGGTGGGCGACTTAGTGTTGCTAGACGCGAGGAACCTACCTCTTGACACTGTCAGCTCTGGCGGCAGCAACAAGATGAAGCACCGCTTCATTGGACCATTTGCAGTCCTGGCCAGACATGGTGCGTCGTACACCATCGACCTGCCAAAGTCAATGACCACGCACCCGACGTTCTACGTTGGACGTCTTAAGAGGTACTTTGATCCGCAGGGGGTTGCTGACTCGCAGACCCACCTTGGCCCAGCTCCTCGAAGCGAGGGCCGGTCACAGACGTCGACGAGGGCGTCGGAGCAGGCACCCAAGCCTCGTTCGGAACGGCAAGGCTGCGGTCAAGACCGTACGCCGGAGGGCTCCGTACGAACGGACCCCAGCGCCATACGCGTACGTCTGGGAGAGTGCCGCAGGCGGCTCCGGACGTGGCAGCAGAGCCTTGATCCGTCGGATCATGCGAAAGACCTCGTCCAGATCGGACGAAGAGGCCCGGCGCTCCACCCGCAGGTGCAGGCTCGCGACCTCTCGCTCCAACAGGGCCAGGCGGCCCGCAAGACGAGCGAGCTCGCTCTGATTATCGGCCTGGGCGGCAACATCACCGCCAGTCCCAAGGTCAAGTGCAATCTCAAGCACGAGGACACGTTGCCGGAGGCGGTTAACCTCAGAGCCCTGTGTCGGACCCGCAGCTGGAGCACTCGGACGAGAGTGGCGTTCGGGAGGCGCCGAGTACTCGTACTCGTACGAGGGCACCGCCGCCCCTGCTTGACCGGAATGGAGAAGTCCACTTCCACGTGGAGCGGATCCTCCAGGAGCAGCGGCGTCGCGGTAAGCGACCGCTCCTCGTGAAGTGGAGGGGTTATGCCCACTCCGAGAACTCGTGGAAGCCGATTGAACGGCTCCTGATTGACTGCCCGAAGGCTGTCGCAATCTGGGAACAGAAGCGGCGGCAGCTTCATAAGTAGTCCGGGGCTTCTTGCCCGAACGGGGTACGGACGATGAATACATTCCGTACCCGCGCTCATCGTGAGCGCTAGAAGCCGCGCGCTTCAGGATGTCCCTTGGCAGCATGCGCTTGCTGATCAAGTGGGCAAACCTCACACGAAGATTACGCTGGTCCAGGATGCGCGACAGCAGCTGATCTTCATGGAGTTCCCGTAACTCCGTGGGTGAGTACTTAAGAGACTCCACCCATGCCCAGAACATGTTCTCACAAGAGCTCCAGCTGGGACAGTTCTCGGGCATAACCCAGGGGTATACCCAAAGAGGATAGAGACCACCCCGGGTCTCAAGCTTCTTACGACAAGTCGTGAAGTCCTTAAGGGGGATGCGGTGTGGTGCGAGAAGCACACACCGAGCAGCATCCAAGTTGTCAACGAACAACTGTTCTTTCTGAACAAGGGCACGTTAGTAGATGCCCGTAGAAGTGTGGCCGCCCACAAGGCCACGAGGAGCGACGAGAAGCTCTAAGAAGAGGTCAGCCCCAGAGCTCTCCTCGAGAGGCCAATACCCTCTTGAGTTGATGGCAGCTCCCTGGCTGACGGGTGCCACCACCGATCCCCCACGCACACGCTGAGCAGCTCGGAATTCCTCCTGCTGCTGGTCGAGGTCATTCGAGACCTCCCGGGGCTCAGAGATAGCACCCTCTTCCTCCTCCTTCTCTTCCTCTTCATCCGAGGAGTCAAAGAGGGCCCGATGAGAGTACCGAGTCTCCTTCTCCTCGCGGAGTAGAGACTTAGAGGCCGTACGCTTCTTAGAGGGCTTGGCGCCTTCGGCTTTAGAGACCTTAGCACGCGCAAGACCCTCGGCAAGCGAGAGACGTTTGCGAGGTTTCTCTTCCTCATCGCCACCAGCTTTGGGAGCGCCCTTAGCCTTGACGGCCGGACTCTCAGAGTGCACAGACGTTCTGGGACTGTGATCACCTTGATCACTAGCGAGCGACTGCACGCTGTCATCCTTGTGCTCACTGGGCACTGGGCTGTGCCCTCCCACAGAGCCCGCAGGAGCATCGTGTGTGCTCTCGGACTCGGCTTCGTCCTCACTGCCAGAGTTGAGCTCACGTTCCACGAACCGAGGGTTCGGCCGATTGTCTGAGGCTGAGGGCGACGGACTGCGGCGCTTGCTTGCTCGCTTGTCCACAGCCGCGTCACCCGAGGAACCGATCGCCTCGGAGGCCACCTGAGTAGCCTTCTTGAGTGCCGAGCCTTTGCCGTGAGGCTTAGTGCTCTTGGCTTGCGCCTTCCCGGCAGCAGCCTTGGAGCGTGTCTTAGCACCGCTCTTAGCAGTGCCACGAGGCATGATAAAACGGTAGAAGTGGAGACCCAGAAGAAGAGCGCACAGACGGCTGCTTGAGGCTCTAACTGCGAAGTGAGCCTCCGCCGCGCTCGCGCGGCCAAGTCGATGGTTTTCGACTTTGAGAATGAGAGTTTGTGACGAACACCTCTTCATTCTGATTGGTCGGTAAACCGAACCTAAGTGGGGGAGTATGTAACGGGGTACGTAGCCCTAAGTGTACCCTGGTTACATGAAGTGTGACACTATACACTTCAGGAGTATGACACGTCATACTTCGGGATATTTGGTACAAAGTACCAAGGTCGTTCAAAGCCAACCATTGGTCAACGACATTGCATTTCTATAGGTGACTTATAGTTTGTATTAAACCCAAACTTTATCTACCTATAAATATACTCAGTTTACAATCTACCTTATTTAGGTCACTTCGCTCTCTTTTGAATAAAGAGGGGACCTGTGAACTGCCGTTCACTGAGAGTTTCTATACTCTCGGAAGATAACTTCCTCTAGCGCAAGGTGCTGTGTGACCCCGTCACACCGACAACTACAACAGGCGCTGGATAAAGAAGACGAAGGGTTGTCACGTAACATTTATGACGTAAATCAATTACTAGAAATGCAGTGGTCAAAAACGTGCTGGCGCAAGCTGAGCTGTGATCATTCTGGTGATCTCGTATTAAAGAAATCGTTCCTTACAAAATTTATAAGAAATGGTTTCTCGAAACGGTTTCTGATTCTGAATCTGTCGAATGTCCGTTATAGTAAATCCATGCCTAGAAGGAGAGGAGACGGAGACGGATCTCCTTCAAAACTAGGGAGATGAAAAACCTCGAGAGATCATCTCTCAAGGTTTTAAATCTCCTCTCTCTCGCATTTAAGCCGAGAGACGACGAACTTAATCGGAGCGAAAAACTCCCTGATCTCCTTAATCTCTACTTGCTGCCTCTGGGTTGGATGATTGCTGCATTTATTTCATTGGTTAAAATGCGATCAATGCCTCTGTAACGTGTCTTCGGCTCCCCTGCACGCCGGGGTTGGTCGCCCAGCGCTGATTACGTCCAAAGTCCGGATGGCCGACGGAGTCTATTCGTGCTCCGCGCCGGTGTCTGCCTCTTAGACAGGAACACCTACTTTATTTCGTTTCAACTACTCAATCAAATGCAATCGTGCTACCTAATGCCCTACGACTCAGTCTGTTGACGCCGTTGCGCCCGAATGACCAGTTGTCCTGCTACTAGACACTCAAGCTCGGCGCACCCTCGCGGTACCGCTATATGCGCCGTTCACAGGGGAGACACAACTCCTTTTGCCGCTCACTCACCAAACTCTGTTGCCGCGGTACACCAAGTCCGTCCGTTCGCTCGTCTGGTCCAACTCGCACTCGACGCTCGGGTCAAGTCGCTCGCTGGCGTTCGTTTCGTCTGGTCCAACTCACACTCGGCTCACGGGCCAAGTCGCTCGCTGGCGTTCGTCTGGTCCAACTCGCACTCGACGCACGGGTCGAGTTGCTTGCTGGCGTTCGTCTGGTCCAATGCGCGCTTGACTCACGGGTCAAGTTACTCACTGACGTTCGTCTCTCGTCTGGTCGGCTACTGGGCACTCGGTCCCCCGTCGCCGCAACTGTTTCTCGTTCCGCACTCTTCACCGCAGAATTCGTCCTCTGCTCTACGCCGCAGATTTCGTACTATCTTCTCCGCACCTGATTCCGTTCTCTGTCTTCCGTTGGCCGTACACCATTGTGTCGACCCAACAGATCTCGGGTCTGGCCCGTGGTACTTCAACTAGCTGTCGTCATTCTCTTCATTGTTCGTCCTACAGTGATCCGGCAGCTGCCTGCCTTCGCGCACGCCACTCCGTTCTTCGTCACTCTGTTGTCGTACTGCACCCGTACGTGATCGCGTCTCCTTACACCTCCTAAGGTTTAGATGACTGCACATAACGTTTTACTGAGGAGACGTCGCAGGTATTCCTCTCTCGTAATGGCGTCCCAGAACAGTGAAGACCTCGTGGTGTATGACAAAGAATCACGCGCGGACGTATCCAACCACAGGCTAGGAATGGCGATTGCACACGTATCAGCGCAAGCACTAGATATCGCTGAGTGTCAGCTACAGGTTCACACTAGCCAGCAGCTTCAAACTCAGCAGCTGCAGCTGTACACTGAGTCCCGTGTTCAACAAGCACGCGATGAAGCCGAACAAAGAACCCTGGCGCTGGCTGAGATGATTCGCTCAACTCAAATAGACCCGACTGCTATCAAGCAGCACGTAAACACACAGCTACAGTCCGCAATTGCTGCAACTAACGACGTCGCTCAGGCCCAAGCACGATCTACCGTCGAAGCGCATGCTGTACACCAAGCACATGTAGCTGACGTCCGTATGACAGAGACATTTCAGCGTCTTCAAGAACAGCTTTACGCCAGCATGGAGCAGTGCATACAGGACGTTCTAAAAGCTCATGTAGAACAAGTGAGTGCAGAAATCCGACTCACAATGGCAGCACAATGTCGGGAAATCCTAAAAGGTGTTGAAGAACAGATTAATGCTATTAAGACGGATACTACAACAGCGATGGAGCAGACAAAAACTGCTGCGGAAAAGAAAGCCAAGTCGATTGTTCGACGCCACTACACAGAGGAAAACGCAGGTCACGAGAAAATAGAAGCGAGACGATTGCAATCATTCGAAGATTACAAGCAAACGACTGTAGCTACTGCTCTATTACGTGTAGATGAACTTATTCGAGCATTCGTTTCCCAGCAAACTGTTAAGGTGATCGACGTCAAAAGCCAAGCTGTTGCGCAGCATGGAAGTAGCGCGGTCCGAGATAAACGATCAGGTGGCGAAGACAACGCAATAGATCGTATCACGTCCTCGATGCTTCCAGCAATAGCTGCAACTTCTATGTCGCTTGATGGAGAGAGGGATATGCACATCAGCAACGTTCATGTGGGCAAACTAAATGGAAGTAATCGGGCTAAGCTGTCCGATATGCGCAGGAACTACACAAACTAATGCGGTATCCTAAGCCAACCTGCGAGCAAGACATCAAATGAAGTATCGATCTGCAATCTGTTCGCCGATCCGAGCAACAAAAGGTTGTTGCGCGTGCGTTGGCGAGGTCTCGGGGTCTAAAACCCAATACTACGAAGCCCAGTTCACTACCAAAAACAAGCTCGCGAAGACTTCCACTCCCGACGACAGCCCGTAGAGCGAACCAGGAGCCTCGCCTCTCTGAAGAGAGAAAAACAATGGAAAAAATGAGAGCAGAAGAGGCATTGCGACTTGCAGAATTCTTGCTTGACCATGCGAGTCACTAAACTCAGACAGACGAGGAAATTAGGACAAGAAGATATACTAATGGGTAATGACATGGCTAAATCTTATACGTAATATTCAGTTGTCTACGTCTCCGTATCTTCGATATCTTCCTCGCCGTCACTAGAAAAGTACCCGCTCAACAGCTCACAACCCTCTGCGTCGTCTTCCTCCATTCCCACCATGACATTCGACGGGATAAACTTGTCAATGTCACGTACGTGAATCTTTGGACACTGCGTCACATCCACGAACTGCCTGTTGCAGTTTAGAAATGCCGACATATCCATATTATGAGGTGCTATGGAGCCTCGTTGTGGGGTTACCAGCTGCCCCGCTGTTCCAAAGTCGCGCTCGATTTGAGTGGAAGAAGAAGGGATTGCGAACAAAATCCGTGCTACGAGTGGAAGAAACTTGTATGTAACAGTCTGTGCTTGACGTTTCCAGAACTCTAGTATGGTCTCAGGGCGACTGCCATTGATTTGAATAGAGGTAGGGGCTGTTTCCCATCTCTCCAATTCTTCGTCAATACGAGTAGAATTTAGATCTTGGGTAGAGTCAGGTTCGGCTGGATCTGTGTCTATAACATCGGCAAATAGCTCCATGAGGTCCTCGGAGAAAAGCGTTGAAAGGTGCCGGGAGGTGCCGGAGGCTGATCATCAACTGGTGGGGGATGGCCGTACTTCTCCGGGGCAGCCACTGCCACCATAATCGACCAGACCTTGTCATAAATCGTCTTTTTAATCTTGGTGAAGTGTCGATCCCCTGCTGCTGTGGCGACACCACTCGAATCAGCATTGCACAGCTGAATAACCCGCTTGAGAAACTCGTCAAAACTTTTAAAGTTGGGGAGCAGGAAGAGCCGCATCTCCAATACAAATGAGCACTTGATAAAAAAAAACCAATCGGTCCGTGTAGCGCGAGAAAAATCGCTTATGAAAAGCGTCGTGAACAAGCGTGCGTGTGTTGGATGCTAGTAGTGTAAGATCCTCAGGTCGGAAGGCAATTGGGCGCTCTTTAGTAGAGCGAAAATCACGAAGCGCTTTTGAACTGTCCAGGACGGTGACCCGCAGCCTATGCAAAGTCAATAGAACCTCAACTTGATTCGTACTTTCAGCCTGGGCCTTAGTGCTTATAGACGTTATAGGTTGTAAAATCGACAGGATTTGAATGAGGTTCTGATAATCCCGCTCCAATGGAAATCCGGCAGGAAGCCTGGCACGTTCCTTTCGCGCCTTCTCAAGTCTCTCTCCAGCATACCACGTCACTAGAGGCTCCCATAGGTTAAGTATTCGTCTGATGACACGCGTGATGCCCAAAACTCGATGTGCTCGATAGTCCAGCAGCTGATGGGGGGATTGCTTACTCTTTCCAAAGACGCAAAGCTCTTCAAAAAGTGTACCCATAGCTTCAACATGCTCGACTGTGTAGACGGTCTTGACGATGCGGCGAGTCAAATCTGTCATGGCGGGGGTTTTAGATTTGGACGCGTCCGCCACCATATCACATGTAATCTTAGTAGCCGCATTGGTCATGTGCGGTATACACAATTGCCAGTTTAGCTTTAGACCCTCCTGCATCATCCATTTCACGTCGGATCCAGCATCTGACGTGGCGCCAAACAAGTCTCGACGGGACAGACCAAAGTCGCGTAGAATTTCACCGATCCAGCGCTGAAATGGGCCGCGGATACCGCCTTTGCGCTCACCGTACTGTGAATTAAAGTGACGTGTTCCGAGGAGTATCGACTTCAGCTGAAAGTTCTCGTCAATAAAATTTAGCCGCAATCCGAGATACTTTGTAGTTTGTACTTTCGAAGTCCAAAAATCGCCTACAACTGTGAACATTGGAGCTCTTCCAATACGACCCCGCAATCAGAATCAGCTCCATTGCCCTCTTAGTTGATGCATACAGCTCCACAATACAGTGACTGACGATCTTCCCATTAATTATGGCTTGCATTCCATCCTTAAAGACGAGCTCACGAATCGAGATAGATTCGTCGTATTCTCCAAGGCGGTAAGCAAGAATATTGTTAGCTATGCGCAGCGTTTCCATGAGAGCATAAACCCGTGCTGGGTCGTCGCGAAATAACTGCGAGGTACGAGCACGATCGAGTTCTTCGTCACGGGACCGTCGCTTCTCCTGGCTGGCTTCAGTCCGCTCTGAGGTTACATCGTGAGCGCACTCTCGCGGCAAATATCGCCGGCCAAGCACATCCAAATAGCCGGCGAAGCAACATCGGCTTCCGTTGACGGGTTTTTCGGGGCTTTGATTAGGCGAACACCATAGGAAAAGATGATAGATTTCTCATTTTGTCGTGGAGGAAGAACGACAAACCCCTCAGGTGGCTCGAAAGAGTTTATAGCATCTCGGATACCTGGGGGGGGGGCGCATTAATACGCGAGAGGCTCAAAATGTCAAGCTGCTGATCTTGCGATCTTGAACGTTCACAGCAAATAGAGTAGTGAGGCGCTGCAATGATGAAGTATTTGCTAGCTTAGCTGGAAGGAATCAAGCTCGGCGTCAAGATATGGTTGTGGTACGTGCTCGGAAAGACCCTGCTACCCCCTAGACAAAACAAGAGCTCTATGCTAACGTATCTACGTAGAAAATGGCAAGCAAATGATCCTTCTTTGACGCAAATTTAGCGACCTTTTAGGGATGATCGCCAGTAGTAAAACGATGGAAGGAGGACACATTTTGACCAATTCAAAAGGGAGACAACGCCGAGTTTTGTTGCCTTTCTCCGTCTGAAGAAGATTCCGTGGTTTCATCTCCAATTTTTGAAATTTGACGACAGAGACGGTAATCCAGGTAAAACCGTCTCCCACTGGACACGGGAGACGGTAATTCCAGTGAAACTACCTCCATATGAGACGTCTCCTGGGAGGCTTAAGTAAATCATGCACTGCTATCGGTGAATAAAAGAAACGAGCAATCGTCGCTCAAAAGACTCAAGTAAACTCAGCATTTTTTCTACATGTACAAACTGGTCAATTTGATATGTTATAAGTGATATTTTTGAAACTGCTATTATTAGGACACCATGCGCGGATAGAACGACGACCAAACATTATAATTACCGTACTAGCCGAGCGCCGCCGCTACGCGGCGGTAGGTTTGGCTACGTCCCACTTGGTAAGGTCTTTTTTGTCCCCGCTTCGATTCGACGGGCCTATTTTACCGGTACATGTACTCATAGATAAGCCTAAACGAATTCATCATTTTCATTACATGTAGTCGGATCACAATTTGGACTACCAAGCACGTTGTTTAACAGAATCTACAATTAAACTCAGAGAAAGTCGTTTGTTATAAGTAATTTGCAGCCATGTTGGAAAAAACGTATTTGTTAAAAACTGAGCTCCAAGTAAGTTGCGCAATATTTCTTAAAAATTCTGAGCCTCCACCGTGTTGTTTGCAAAACTATTACGGAAATACTGAGCTCCAAAACGTTTGCGCAACATTTTTACAAAATACTGAGCGTCCACCATGTTGTTTGCAATACTATTACGAAACATTGTTTTATTCTGGTCACATGTGTTATAAGCAGCTACGACTTATTTAGTAGCTTACTAAATATGAATATAAATGTATTCTACTTTTTACTACATATAAATGTTTTCTACTTTTGTACACATCATCAAACGTTACGTAAGATACTGTTCCCAAGTGTTGTTGTTAAATTAGAGCTCTATACTGTACTACGATCTTGTCGGCAACCCGCCTGTCCATAAAGTAGTTTCTTTCTTCGCAACATACCGATAAGATATTATCTGTACTACGCGGCACAACGTTTTTTAACAAATATATTTCAATCAGAAAAGTAAGATATCGCTTATTAAAATTTACTGAGCGCCTTAAGTAACAAAAGAGAAAAAAAGGAACATATTGTGAGCCAAAATAACAGAAGAGAAAGTGTAAAGATATTTTGAGCCAATGGTAATACTTTACATTGTACTCATTTACATGTCTAGCTTAACCTTCTTCGAGCGACGACGTCGCTGCATGCGGTAGCGGTGGCGGCGGCGGTGGCGCTCGTGCTCTGTGCAGGGTCGTGGTGGCAAAGGAGGCGGTGGAGGCGGTGTGCCCATAGCAACCGCCAGTGCGAACATCCGCTGCTCGCGCTGGTCAGGCTTCGGCGGTGCTGGGGCTGCATCGAAGCGGTGCCAATAGGCCCGTGCGTTGGGCCGATTGGCACACGCAATGCTGCGACGCCCCCCAGCTCTGGCGGAGCCAGCTGCAAAAGCGTCCCACGAAAGGAACGCTTTGCAGCAGGCACACAGCCGGAGCGCCAGCCCAAGTCCGTCAAGGTCAATTGGCGGTGGCACCACATGGGCCTCACAGGTCCGGCAATCAATCCGCTCCATTTTGTGAAATGTAAGATGCAGGTTTGATAAAAGCATTTTACAATAATTCGTATTATATCCAATTACACCAAGACATCTCAGCCACTCATTAATGTCACATTTCACATCGAAGCCACCTTCGCTCCGCTCGTCAGCCAATGAGAATGCTCAAAAATCTGAGCGTTTCGTGTGACGGACGGACAGACACCGTGCTAGCATTGATAGTTTAGGACTAGCCGAGCGCCGCCGCGTAGCGGCGGTAGTTTAGGTTTAGCTCTACTTGCTTTGGCCTTGCCGCCTCCGCTTCGCTTCGGCGGGATAATTGTTTCAAAAAATATGAACCCCTATGTACTTCATGAATTTCATAACTCTGGGTTTAATTTAGACCAGTCGCTACAAAATGCTGAGCTCCCAGTAAGCCGTGCAATTATTTCTACAAAATGCTGAGCCCCTAGCATCACACTTACCATGCTTCAAAATTAGTATTCTGGTGATCTTGACACAGTCTCTTTATTATTGTTGGCTACTACATAAGTACTGGCGTGACATTGGTCAGTCATCGCTATTTGAATGAAGTTTTGACTCGGGCACATGCTTGCCGTGTCGTGCTGGCATTAACGGCGAGTATGTGCCCAACTCAAGAATCATCAGCACTTCAAATAGCATGTCTACAAACGATATTGAATATATTTAGCTTGGCGTCGTGCTCGATATCATGGGCCGTTCTGAGGCGCTGTGAAACTTAGCCCGCATCTATGCAAAGGACAGTAATGATCTATCCAGGTTGCACTTCTTACTCTTTTGTACTGCCTATTTGAGCTTGTAAGTAACTAAAAATTGCTAACTTCTCACACAAAACTCACTGAAAGCTATAAATTTTTCGAATTGTATTATTTTTATGCATGCAGCCTTCATTTTTTGCTGATTCAAAAGTCATTGGACAGTCGAACCTGTCAGTTATGATTAAAACATTAGGAAAATGCGTCGCAAGACGCTTGCGGCAGCGTCTTTTTTTTGATAGGCTAATTAAGATGCCAAAATGGTTTAACTATCAACTATACCCTAAGTTTAATGTTTTGTTATGGTGTCTAATTAACCAGCTCTCATGTTGTGCTGTTGTCTATCCGCTCCATTAAAAACTTCATCCTTCGCCCTTGTCGGTGACACGTCCGCCAGTTAAGTTGTATCGGATTTTGCTGTCGAAACAATTCTTAGAAAACAATGGCTTACAGCAGTATCACACATGAGCTCGTTTTATTCAATCTAAAACTTTATATCTTTGTGAATCAAGTGACAACGTTTATTAGCAGCGTTGTTCTTACGGCCAGCTGTTACGGCCAGCTCTTCTGTTGTACATGTACTACGATTTGGCAGCTTAGTAGTTACAGATAATTAGATAATATATCTACAACAAAATAGCTGTAGCTATTAAAGTCATTGTACAGTACATTGCATACACTATTAAGTACATAGTATACGTATATTATAGTATGGCCTCCAAAACAAGCATCATACGTGCACGCTAAGCACCTTGCAGCATAGGAAGCGTCTTTAGGGGCTATTTCATTTGAGAATAAGTAGCTCTCTCTGTTTAGCACTCAAATATTAAAGCAACATGCATTATTAAAAAGTAAATACTTCGTAATATAAAAACGATGCCGCCTTCGGACGACAGCTTTTAAGCGAATCGAGGCCGCCTTCGCTGCGCTCGGCAGCCAGTAGAACGCGCGTATTAGCGTTACAATTTAGAACTCTACCCTCGGACGGACTGACAGACGGACAGACAACACACTCCACTAGAGAGGTAAGACTAGCCGTTCGTCGCCGCTACGCGGCGGAGGTGGCAGGCTGTAGTCCCAGGGGAAAAAAGCTCACGCCTTCGCTGCGCTCCGGCGTAAACATGTTTTATGTAAACGTTATGTATTAAATGCATATGAAATTGAACATTCCTACTCCGAACCAAAGATCTGCCTGTAGACAATGTTCTGGGCGTAGACCCCATCCCCCTCCTCCAGCTTTGGGTACTCGACCAGCGCCTTGAATCTTGATCTTGAAGTAACTCGCGACATCGCAACGTACAGCTGCCCGTGGGAGAAGCAAGGCGGAGCAAGATACAGCCCCAAGTACTGCACCCTTTGTCCCTGTGCCTTGTTAATCGTCATCGCAAAGGCCGGTTGGACAGGAAACTGCTTGCGTCTCAAATGAAACGGAAAGCTCCGAATGTCTCCGTCACTGATGAAAACAATGCGGGGAATCAACACATGTTGCCCTTGTCGCTCACCTGTAATGATTGTGGCGTGGATGACATGTGGCTTGAGGGCCACAACTCGAAGCCGTGTTCCGTTGCACAGCCCTAGATCTGGATTCAGGTTCCGCATCATCATGATAGGCATTCCTACCTTGAGGGTCAACTTGTGGGGAGGCATTCCACTGATATTCATCGAGTGGAGTACCTCCTGCTCGAAGAAATTGCCGTCACCGTCGTCTTGTACAGAATCGGAAGACATGTATTCCCGCGCCTGTCCAGTTAATCGATCGGTCACCGCTTCATTGATGCGGTGCACGATTGCGTTCGTGGTCGTGAGGATCGTACGATTAGCGAAATACTCATCGGTAGCAACTTCGGGGTTGTTAATCTCGCCATACATCTCGTCGATGATCCGATCCATGCCTCTTGGAATAACACCAGGACGAATTTCCTGGTCCTCATCCTCAGGCACAGGTGGATTCTCAATCAGCATATCGCGCGGGATCTTCATGTAATCTCTTCCTAGGTAAGGAGTTACATCATGCCTTCCCTCCCCGACTTGCAGCAGGAACTCGGAGAACGCAGCCATTTCCTCAGCAGTGTCTGCAGTATCAGCAGTTTGCACTCGCATGTTTTTTGTGAGACGGAACGTCTGGAATTGGGGCCACAGCCTAGACGACTTGAGGCAAGCGTCAATTGTCTCGACGGGTGTTCCATTCTTTACGACCGGGAGAATTTGGCGGAAATCTCCCGAAAGTACAAACACTTTCCCGCCAAAAGGCTCGGTATCGTTGTCAAGTATGTCCCGCAGTGTTCTGTCTACTGCCTCGAATGCGTGGCGATGGGCCATAGGTGCTTCGTCCCAAATAATTGAACTTGCATGCTTGATCAACTCCTGAATATGGGAGTTCTTCCTGATACCGCACGTCGAGCTCTCGTTTAATTTCAAAGTGATCTTGAATGTAGAATGAGCTGTCCTACCTCCCATAAGTAAGAGCGAGGCAATACCGCTAGACGCCACAGCGATGGCGATTTTCCCCGAGAGTCTGACTTTGGCCAGTATGTTTCGAAGCAGTGTAGATTTTCCAGTACCACCCGGGCCATCGACAAAAAATAGCTTCTTGCCTTCCTTCGGGCATTCAACCGCTTCAACAATCTGGTCGTAAACCACTCGCTGTCCTTCGTTCATCTGGTCTTCTGTATTTACAATCGCCTCCAAAGCTGACGCATCGTATCCAGTGAGCTCACGTCGTAGTAATCCGTTTTGGCGAAGCGCTTCACGAATCAATGTTGGGAGCGACCCCAACTGAGGAAGCTCGTCGAAGTCAGCTACCGCATACCCACTCGCTTGAAGTAGTTCTTGAATGCTCATCAGCGTTTCAAATTCGACCAACGCCGACTTGAAGGGGTTCATCAAAGCCTGATGTTTGCGTGCGAAGTCTCGGGAAAGATCCGCGAAAAACCGATCCCATAGAACACCAACATTTGCTGGAGCTGAGTACACCAGAATGGTGACGAAGAGCTGGCGTAGTTGATACGGCATTTTGAACTCAGCCGCTTCCGTCAAACACGAAACCCACTCGTTGTCATTCTCCAAGTAGCCAGCCTCCCGCGCCGCAATTTGGAATGTTGGGCAGACAATTCCGTTAACCGTTCTCAAGTCTTCAAACGACGTTGGACCTCTACGCTGACAGAGCAGTAGCCGAAGGTAGAACCGCTCCATATCTCGAGGAGACACGTGAATCATGCGACCAACAGCTGCTTGATACTGTTTCCGGCGAACCCACCTTTTCGGTTGCCCTTTCTCCGGCGCTTTCCAGCAGAACTCTTTGGGGATATCCTGATACAGCATCGTCCTGGCAATATGATTCTGAGGCTCTTCATTCGCACACAACTCAAAGAATATGGTCAGCATCGTGTGACTACCACGTTCCAAAACCGCCTCCGGGTTTTTCGTCTTTCGAAAGCAAATTGTCTGGCCTGACTCGAGATGAACCGCTAGCTGTGTCACCGCATGGGTTTTCCCCTGAATCGTGAAATCGAGCAGGCGCATGCAAGCTTCCACCGGAGAAATGTACCGGGCGCTCAAGAAACGTAGAATCTCATTTGGTTCTCGACGCGCACTCTGCTGCCCTCCTCGGACTTCTTCCACAGTGAGTATAGCCATGTCGGGTCCTTTGTACACATACTTGTACAGGTATTTAACCGCAGTAATATCCGTGCACACTTCCACATTGATGTGGCAGTTGTACTTCTGGGATAAGTACGGGTTGTACGGTACAACCCACTTTTTGTCGTATTCTCTGCCTTTGAACTTTAGAACACCTTCTTGCCGTCGACGTCGTCTGTACACTGGATATCCGTTGGCATTGGCCTGTGTAACTTCTGCTAAGGGCTTCGGATATCCTTTGGTGCACTTGCCGTCCTTCATACACGCGCAGGAAGGGTTTGCAGGCACGCATGGACCATGGAGCATGCACGACATGACCGTTTCATACAGCTGAGGGTTTGTATCCTTATCTGGGATCTCAGCGCATACCATCTTGTCTACGATCTCGCGGGTTCGAGGTTTGTCTTCGTCAGCCAAAATAACCAGTACGTGAGCGTGGGGGAGCCCTCGTTTTTGAAACTCGACAACGTAAATCCGCGCGCGCACTCGCCCCAAAACGCCTTGATTTAAATCATCAAGCGTCGCTTGCAGTTTCTGCTGCCACACGCGAGCCACGATGTCTGGTCGATCTTGAGCTGTCTGGATATTGGAAGGTATTGCTTCAAGAATCTCGTCCCATTTGGGGTTGCACGTTTCCGTCAGGAAGACGTCGGGCCGTCCATACTCCCGAACAATTGCCATCGAATCTTGATACGACTTGTACATGGACCGCGGGCTACCCAGGTGCGAAGGCGGTAGTATGATACGCTTGCCAACCTGATTAAGAAAGTGGGTTGGACGTCCTCTGCTGGCTCCGTCCCGATCCGGGTGCACCAATCTGTTCTGGGCACGGTCGTATTCTGACAGCAGCACTTCTCCTTCCGCCAGAGCCAAAGTATCTTCGTTGAGCAAAGCGTCTTGAACACCCCTGTATTGATCGGCGCGTAGTGTTTTCTGATTGTCGGCCACCCAGCGAAGCTGTTCCTGCTCACATTTTGCACGCTGATCTACACACCACTGCTGAAATAGACGCCCACCTTGGTGGAGAGCGGACTGGTCATCCACTTTCTGATGAAAGCGGAACGCTACGTGTTCACGAAGCGACATCGCCTTCTTGTTTCGATACTCAGCACCATTCGCGAACTCGTCTGTGTAGGTCCATCCCTTCTCTCCATATGGAAGGAGAAGCGGGTATTGGAGTGGATCGTAATCGGCGTGAGTCTCGTACAAACGTATCAGTCTTTGATCGCGTGTAAAGAGTAGTAGATCCCGAGGCTGAGCCAGGTTGCCATCCTCAATGAGAGTCGCAGCCACTTCAGACACAGTGGGGCGGTTATGTGTCCTCGGTCGCGAGGAGTTGTCATGCAGACGGAACACCAAGTCTACTGGAGCCTCCGTGTTGTGTTGGCGCACTTGCTGCCCAAAGTGGAGGAGCCGTTGCGCTAATGGGTTGTGCTCTGCCATCATTTTCTCGATGTATAGTAGTGCAACACGATCCAGATCCGCGAATATACCAAGACGTCGCTCCGCGCGGCGTTGCATGTCTGGATCCACAATGTAGATCTGCGCAAACTTGGGTGCTACCCGCACGCCTGTCCGACGGTCTATGTGGGGGAGGAGAGATCCTAGGTAGTGCCCCATAGCCCCTTGAATGCGATATGTGTACACCCCGTGTGTACCTGCAACGCTCTCGTCTTGATGCACATTTTGAAACGATCGGTTTGAGCACGAAGCACCAATCGACGTAAACGCAAAAGCCTGGTTGTAGGTACGGATCTGCCGGCGAAACTCGGGATCTCCGTACAGCTGAAGCAGCTTTGGTGGCGCGGGGTTCAGTGGAGGCAGCTTTACCCTGCCTGCCAGACAGCATATATCGCAGACTCGCCCGGCCACTTCCAAGCATTGCAGATCGGACAAACGGTTGTAGCCGGAAGCTTGTGCCGGCCGCTCACCACGTCGTCACCCGTTATCATGGACGCATCGAAGTCTTCGAGGGATATAAGAGCGTGCCCATGTCGGATGCATTGGCGTCGAGTGCGCACCCGCTCGCGTTCTTGCTGGCGTTCTTCCGCTGTCTGGCGAGAACGTCGATTCGCTTCCTGTTGACGATGTAGCTCCCGGTCGGCTTCCCGTTCATGTTCAGACTGCTCCGCTCTGTGCGTGGCGTGCTGCTCCCTTTTAGTAGCCCGAAGCGTGGAGAGATCGTTTTCATTCAGCAACTGTCGATTGACAGCGCGAGACAGAGTATTTATCTCTCGCTCGCAGCCGCGGTCTTGTTGGCTCAAACCAGCACGTCTTTCTTGTAGTCGGGCTCTCTCTTGCTCGCGTCGCTCGTTAAGCTGCTGTCCGCGCAATTGAGCTCTACGGGCGCGTTTGCGTTCAGCGTCTTTCTTCCTGGTACGATCACGCTGAGAGAGCGTCATATTGGCTCTTCTCGTACAGGCTCTCTCAGCATCACTGGCACGACGGCATTCTATGTGGGATCGTATATCGCTATCTCTGTTTCCGCGAACGCGCTGTCCAGGCGAGGTAGGGATCTGTTCTTGAGCAGTAGCTTGTAGTACGACAGGCACAGTCAATGAAGCCAGCGCAGTGGCTCCCGATTGATACGCTGCCTCCATCTGGGCCGCAAACCGACGCTGATGTACCGCAGGATCGGACTCTTCCGTCTTCTCCTCCTGCTCTTCAATGCGATCAGCCGGGTCTTCCGTCGCTTCTGTGACTTCTGTCTCGTCTTGGTGTATACTGAGGGCCTTCAGCGCTTTGTTAAAGTCGTAGCGTTTCTTCCTGCGCTTGGTCTGACGTCGTTTCCGTACATCCTTTTCCTCTTGCGTGGGTGTCGCATTAATACGTTCGTTCTCGCGCAGAGCCTCCTCCAGTTCCCTGCGCGTCCTCTTCCGCTTACTCCGATCCATCGCTCTGCGAACACGAAAACGTGACGCGTTACACAATGTCTAAGTACACCGCACGTAGCAGTAGGTTTTCATCGAGTAGTGTGCTGGAATATGCGTACTACCCGGGATTGCTTGCCCCCATCAAGGTTATCTCCGATCACTTATCCCACAGTCACGGGCCGTGAGGCCCGGAGCGGTTTTAGTTTGCAAATTGTGCTGTCGAATCTTCAGGGTTGGGCCCCCGGATAGTACTGAAGCTTGAGGTGCGATATCCTTTTGCCAAAAGGCGGCCGTTAATTGCAAATGCTGGTTATTGATCGGCTATTACAGCCCCCATCCCATCTGTCGGTTAAAAGAGGCCAGTTACGGTACCCCTCCTGACCAACTGCACGCACGCAATGTGCGTGCCCATCAATAACTATTAACTGCCGGCTCAACTGGTTCGCTGTCGGGTTTGCGGTCAATGGACCAGGTGCCAAATGTGCTCTCGCGCAGAGTGGGCGGTGGGATAAAGCCCCAAGAACCCAGAGGGCTCTGGAGCTAAATTCCCATAGCACGGCTCCCTACTTGCAGGATAAAATCCCGCAAGTTATAAGCTACCCCCTAAGCAGCCCCAGGAACCTCGGACTATCTGTGTATGTGTGTCTTGCTAGCGACTAATGTAAACTAACATGCATACACGCAGCGTACCTTGAGTAACGTGACTTCCGTTTCGAAAATGGGGGCAAAATGAAATTTGAACGGTGCACTTAAGTACGATGTGTAGACCCCATACAGTGTGTACACCACATATTCCAATTTTACCGAATCGAGGCCGCCTTCGCTGCGCTCGGCAGCCAGTAGAACGCGCGTATTTGCGTTACATTAATTAACCCTAGCCGCGAACGGAATGACGGAGGCAGACCAGACTCCACTAGAGGGATAAGACTAGCCGAGCGCCGCCGCGTAGCGGCGGTAGTTTTGGTTTAGCTCTACTTGCTTTGGCCTTGCCGCCTCCGCTTCGCTTCGGCGGAATAATTATTTCAAAAAATATGAACCCCTATGTACTTCATGAAATTCATAATTCTGGGTTCAATTTAGACCAGTCGCTACAAAATGCTGAGCTCCCAGTAAGCCGTGCAATTATTTCTACAAAATGCTGAGCCCCTAGCATCACACTTACCATGCTTCAAAATTAGTATTCTGGTGATCTTGACACAGTCTCTTTATTATTGTTGGCTACTACATAAGTGCTGGCGTGACATTCGTCAGTCATCGCTATTTTCATGAAGGTTGATAGGTTTACGTAGAGAGCATCATACAGTCCGTGTTGACTCGGGCACATGCTTGCCGTGTCGTGCTGGCATTAACGGCGAGTATGTGCCCAACTCAAGAATCATCAGCACTTCAAATAGCATGTCTACAAACGATATTGAATATATTTAGCTTGGCGTCGTGCTCGATATCATGGGCCGGTCTGAGGCGCTGTGAAACTTAGCCCGCATCTATGCAAAGGACAGTAATGATCTATCCAGGTTGCACTTCTTACTCTTTTGTATTGCCTATTTGAACTTGTAAGTAACTAAAAATTGCTAACTTCTCACACAAAACTCACTGAAAGCTATAAATTTTTCGAAGTGTATTATTTTTATGCATGCAGCCTTCATTTTTTGCTGATTCAAAAGTCATTGGACAGTCGAACCTGTCAGTTATGATTAAAACATTAGGAAAATGCGTCGCAAGACGCTTGCGGCAGCGTCTTTTTTTTGATAGGCTAATTAAGATGCCAAAATGGTTTAACTATCAACTATACCCTAAGTTTAATGTTTTGTTATGGTGTCTAATTAACCAGCTCTCATGTTGTGCTGTTGTCTATCCGCTCCATTAAAAACTTCATCCTTCGCCCTTGTCGGTGACACGTCCGCTAGTTAAGTTGTATCGGATTTTGCTGTCTAAACAATTCTTAGAAAACAATGGCTTACAGCAGTATCACACATGAGCTCGTTTTATTCAATCTAAAACTTTCTATCTTTGTGAATCAAGTGACAACGTTTATTAGCAGCGTTGTTCTTACGGCCAGCTGTTACGGCCAGCTCTTCTGTTGTACATGTACTACGATTTGGCAGCTTAGTAGTTACCTCACTCTCAGATAATTAGATAATATATCTACAACAAAATAGTTGTAGCTATTAAAGTCATTGTACAGTACATTGCATAAACTATTAAGTACATAGTATACGTATATTATAGTATGGCCTCCAAAACACGCATTCATACGTGCACGCTAAGCACCTTGCAGCATAGGAAGCGTCTTTAGGGGCTATTTCATTTGAGAATAAGTAGCTCTCTTTGTTTAGCACTCAAATATTAAAGCAACATGCATTATTTAAAAAGTAAATACTTCGTAATATAAAAACGATGCCGCCCTCGGATATCGCTTACAGTAGTAATTGTCATCAGCACATATAAGTTCTTTTTGCTCAATCTAAACCTATCTATCTTAGTGGCTCAAGCGACAACGTTTATTAGCACAGCGTTGCTCTTACGGCCAGCTTCTGTTGTACATGTACCTCTGTTTGGCAGCTCAGTCGGTTACCTCACATTCAGAATATTCTTATATTTCTACAACAAAAACAGTTATAGTTATTCTTTTAGTCATTGCTTCTTGCAGAAACTATTAAGAATATAGTATTACGTATATTAATAGTATGGCCTTAAAAACACGCATTCCTACGTGTACGCTAAGCACCTTGTAGTTCTTTAGGGGCTATTTCATTTGAGAATAAGAAGCACTCAAATATTAATAGCACCATCCCATATTAAAATAGTACAAATTATAACTTCGTAGTATTTAAACGATGCCGCCATCGGATAATGGATAGTCTTGTGCAAATCTCCATATGTGCTCTGTGAACTACATGATTTACTGATGTAAGCTACATAATTTCGTTTTAACCAATCGAAGCCGCCTTCGCTCCGCTCGGCAGCCAATTATAAAGCTCAAAAACCTGAGCGTTTCGTGTGACGGACGGACAGACACCGTGCTAGCCTTGATACTTTAGGAGTAGCCGTTCGCCGCCGCTACGCGGCGGAGTGGCATGGTTTGTTGGAGATGCGGTGGCCATAAATTTAAGTGCTTCTAGGTGTCGCGTGCTTTGTAAGCGACGTTCACCCCAGTACGCCGTGGCTTCGTGTACGTAACCACTTACCATTCCGTAGTCTCATGTGGACCCGTATAATATCGTTGTTTGGTACGCTTCCGTTACCCCGTACTACAGGTTGGATATCATGTTCTACAGTGGCCGGCGCTCTTTCGTGATCTTTCTGGCTTCGTTGTTCCCTGCTCACCCGTGGTCCACGCTGTTTGTGGATATGCGCTCTCTTTGGAGCTCATGCACTTTAGTACAGCCTCTTTCGTGGCTCCTAACTATTCCCTGTTCTCAAACGTTTACGCGGGCTGTACCGCTTTCGTGATATATAGACCTTCGTGGCCGTTGGCCTCCCATCGCCTCTAACCAAAAGGTGCTATTCCGTGCTTTGGTGCCTCCATGCAGTCGTGGTTCCGTCGCCCGTGCATCGTGATCTCCTGATGAAGTGTCATCGACCGCGGTATCACGCTATCGTGCAGTCACGGTGTGGTAATGCTGTCTATGGTATTGTGCTCGCGTAGTGCATCTGCGTTGCCGTGTTCTACAGTGGCATCGTGCTCCACGGTGTGCAATCATGGCCACCCCACACGTGCCCCCTCCCTCTCCCCCCCCCCTCGTGTTTTTTGTGGCTGGTCCGACGTCCGTTAAATCGTGTTCCCATGTACTACGGTTCTCCGTGGCTCGGTAAGCAGGTTCTACACTGGTATCGATCTCCGCGGCTCGACGATTTTCTGACTATAGCTCCGCGGCTGCGTTCTCCCATGGCATAGTGGCCCAGACCATGCTATCTAGTTATCTTGTGGTGTCCCGGTTGATCTGCCGTTTGTGCTTCGTATTTTACCGTGCTTCGTGGTCTACCGTGTTGTATCGTAGGTGATTTCCGTGCTCTGTAGCAGCTACGTGTTCTAGCCCGGGTTTAGGTAGAAAGTCTAGCAGAGTCCGTGACTCTTGGTGCTTTCATAGATTTACATGTTAATTGCATCGGCCCACTTCCGTGCTTTGTAGCTCTGTGTCCATATTTGTTTCCCATCCATCGTACATACTGTTTCTTACTGCCCTACAAATCCTGTTCGATAAGCTCGCACCTTCTCCTAGGCTCACGCCCTCCCATACACACCTAAACACGAAAGTAATTGTGACCAATGGAAAACGTTTATTTTTAGCCAATCAGTTTTTCTGGTGATTACGCGGATGTTTGTTGCGCTGGAGAGGTTTCCAGCGACGACGGCGGCGATTAATGCGCTCCTGGACAACACGCCGCGGCGGTTGTGGGGGGGGCCATAGCGGCGGCAACTAAGGCCAGGCTTTGTTGGCGCGAATCAGTGGCTGGCTTCGGTTCTGGTGTGCGTGGGTGGTGACAAAACGCCTGGCTGTATGGACCAGAGGCGCACGCGATGCACCTGCGGGCACTCGCTCGAGCCTCGCCCTGTGCGAATGCATCCCATGCTAAGAATTGTTCGCAACAGGCGCACAGCCGGAGCTGCAGCCCGAGACCATCTGGCTCGAGCGGGGGGTGCACAATGACCGCCTGGCACGTCGAGCACATGGGAGGTAAACGTTCAATTGGAGAAATGTTTTATTAGAAACGTTTTGATTAAAATAGTAGTAATATTTTTAAGTATTAAACTAAGTATTTCGAAGTATTGAATTACTACTTTGCTAAAATGCGATCCAGTGGTATCGTCAGGGCCTAAAAAAAATCAACAGCGCCTACGATGATATAATAGTACCGGTGTGCACGTCGGCGAAGCCTACCAAGGCAAATTAACCCGCACACACGCAGCGCCCTTTGCATGAGGTGGCGCTCCAGCGTTAAAAATGGGGGGCAAAATGAAATTTGAACGGTGCATTTAGGTACGATGTGTAGACCACATACAGTGTGTACACCACAAAATGCGATTTTAGCCAATGGGGGGCGCCTTCGCTGCGCTCGGCAGCCAGTAGAACGCCCGCATTTGCGTTACATTTTAAAACCCTAGCCGCGGACGGAAGGACGCAGAACACACTCCACTAGAGAGGTAAGACTAGCCGAGCGCCGCCGCTACGCGGCGGAGTGGCATGGTTTGTTGGAGATGCGGTGGCCACAAATATAAGTGCTTCTAGGTGTCGCGTGCTTTGTAAGCGACGTTCACCCCAGTACGCCGTGGCTTCGTGTACTTAACCACTTACCATTCCGTAGTCTCATGTGGCCCCGTACAATATCGTGGCTTGGTATGTTTTAGTTACGCCGTACTACAGGTTGGATGTCATGGTCTTCAGTGGCCCGTGCTCTTCCGTGTTCTCCCTGGCTTCGTGGCTCCCTGCTTACCCGTGGCCCACTCTGCTTAGTGGTTATGTGCTCTCTTTCTTTTGGGTTCTAGATGTTTAGTACTGCCGCTTTCGCGGACACTAAATATTATCTGTATACAAACGTGTTCGTGGGCTGCACTGGTTTCGTGGTACATAGTATTCTGTGGTCGTAGGCCTACCGTCGCCGGTACTCTAGCCGAAGGGTGCTATTCCGTGGTTTGGTGCCTCCATGCAGTCGTGTTGTTCCGTCGCCCGTGTATCGTGCTCTCCTGGTGAGGCTGTATCGACCGCGTTATCACGCTATCGTTCAATCGCGGTGTGGTTTTGCTGTAAATGGTATTGTGCTCGAGTAGTGCATCTGCGTTGCCCGTGTTATCGTGTTTTACAATGGCATCGTGCTCCACAATGTGCAATCGTGGTCACCCCCCCCCCCGTGTATATCGCGGCTGGCCCGCCGTCCGTGTAATCCAGTTCTAATGTACTACTGTCCTACATGGCTCGGTAAGCTCAGGTTCAAAACTGGTATCCATATCCGGGGCTCGGTAATTTTCCGTCTATAGCTCGGCGGCTGCGTTCTCCCATATCTTAGTGGCACAGTCCATGCTATCGTGCTATATTTTGGTGTCGCGGATAGTCTGTCGTCCGTGCGATCATTATATACCGTAGTATCGTGCTGACAGACTCGGTGAGCTCCGGTTCTACCCTAATGTCGTACTCCAATGCTTAGTGATTTCCCGCTTATGCTCTCCCGTGGCTTCGTGTTTGGCCCGTCGACCGTGCTTCGTGTTCTACCGTGGTGCTATGGGAGAATTACTGTCCGCACACCCTTACCGCTGCGTGCGTGGCTTCGAATGTGCGTGCTCTTCCGTAGCCGCGCTTCTCAGCATACTGGGGTGTCTATGTATTTAGTCCCCTTCCGTGGCCCGTACGCCCCCTTTATACTCTTATGCTTCTGTCCTTTTCATGGCTGCGTGCACTTCCATCTTTCACGCTACGTAAAAAACTTCGTGGTTTGCATCGGCTAAGTCTTCTACCATCGTCCATGACCTTCCGTGCTTCGTGTTGCTCTTCTATCCCATCATCTACGTAGCGTGGATCGGTGTTCCTTCGTGTTTCGTGATCTTGTTGAGTCACGTACCTCCGCGCTAACCTAAACACAATAGTTGTTCCCATTTTGTTTGATGTACGCTACATATATTGTTGAAAAGATTGCACAATATCTTAAGGTCGCACACTACGTGCGCAAATACAAAGCAAGATAATACTTTCTCCCGGAGGCAGTGTGGGGTGAAGGGGTGTAAGCCACAATAGTCATATTATAAAATTTTCATATAATTAGTAATAGTAATATAATTACTATTTATTATCGACCGCTAATAAAATAATTATGTGGACTACTACTACAAATAACTGCAAGGAAAATATGAAATATCTTCAGAATAGTACTACTTAAAACAGTATTGTAAGTTTTTATTATTAGAAAGTACTACGAAGCCTTAAATATCATTCTAAAATGAATAAGTACTAAACTTTCGCTTGAGGCCGAAATATGCGTCACCAAAGCCTACAATATTTTTCAACAGCTCCTACGACGATAACCTACCGGTACGTGTGTGCTCATCGGAACCTTATACTAATGCTAACTAACGCGTGCACAGGCAGCGCCCTTTGCGTGGCCTTGCGAGCCGCAGCTGAAAATGAGAGCAAAATGAAATTTGGAAGCTGCATTTTAAGTACGATGTGTTGACCACATACAGTGTGTAGACCACCTAATGCGATTTTAGCCTATTGACGCCGCCTTCGCTGCGCTCGGCAGCCAGTAGAACGCCCGCGTTAGCGTGAGTTTTATTAGCCCTACCCTCGGACGGACTTACGGACAGACAACGCACTCCACTGGAGAGGTAAGACTAGCCGTTCGCCGCCGCTACGCGGCGGAGTGGCATGGTTTGTTGGAGATAAGGTGGCCGCAATTTTAAGTACTTCGTGTGTTGTGTGCTTTCAGTCTGATCTTGTACCCCGAGGCTTCGGCCATCCCCGTGCGATGTTGTGTCGTACACCTATCATTTCGTAGTCTCATGTGGTGGTGTACGGTATCGTTAATTCGTACGCGTCCGTTGCTCCGTACTACTGGTTGGCGTCTATGTTCTTCCGTGGATCGTGCCCTTTTCCGTTAATGCGCTCTCTCTTTTGGGCTCATGCTTTTCAGTAGTACGACACCCTTTCGTGGCTGCTAGTTATTCCGTGTTCCCAAGGTCTTGAGTGAGTTTACAGGTTTAGTGGTCCATATTCATTCATGGTCCATGGCGTCTCATCGACGGTACCCTCGCCGACGGGTGCTATTCCGTAGTTATATGGATCCGTCCCCCGTGGAACGTGCTCTCCTGGTGTGGCTTCGTCGACCGCGTTATCGCGCTATCATAGTATAATTCTGCTAGCCTATGCTTTCGTGTTCGCGTAGTGCAACTGTGTTTCCCGTGTTATTATATTCAACAATGGAATACTGATCCACGTTGTACAATCGTGATATCCAGAAGCGCTCCCCGGTGCTTCCGTGGCTGATCTGCCGCCCGTGCAATCATGCTATCGCCTTCTGTATCTCCGCGATTTCCCGTCTATAACTCCCGTTGCTGCGTGTTATCTCACGGTTTAGTGGCTGGGCCACCGTCCGTGCTATCGTGTTATCTCGCGGTATCGTGGTTGGTCTGTCGTCCGAGCTATCGTGAGCTACCGTAATACTGTGCTCCGTGGCTTGGGTCTACCCTGGTATCGTGGTCCAATGCTCGGTGATTTCCAGGCTTATGCTCTCCTGTGGCTTCGTGTTAGGTTCATCGTCTGTGCTTCATGTTCTACCGTGGTGTTATGGGAGAATTGTTTTCCGTGCACCTTACCGTTTCCGTGGCCCGTGTTTTTCAGCATGTTGGGGTGTCATTACTTCAGTTACTTTCCGTGATCCGTACGCTCCCATCATATTCTTGCCATTCCAAGTTTTCATGGTAGCGTGCTCGTCCGTGGTTCGTGCTTTTCAGAATGGCTAACTGCCTTCATTGATTTAGTCCTCTTCAACGTCCGTGGCCTTCTGTGCTTCGTGTTCTTCCCTCTACCCCATCGTGTGCATAGTGTGCCCCGGTGTTCCTCTGTGTTTCGTGTTCTTGTTTATCCACTTGCCTCCGCGCTAATTCAATCGCAAACGCTGCTTTTATTTTGTTTGATGTATGCTACATATCGTGTTGGAAAGTGCGCACAATCTCTTAAGGTCGTACACTACGCGCGCGAATACAAAGGAATACGATTATTTTTTTTCGGCGGCGGAGTGGTGTACATGGTTATGTGGGGTGGGATGGTGGGAAGCCACTGTATTCACATTTTAAAAGTTTTCGAATATTTAATATTAGTAATAAATTGTGCATCTTTATCTGACGTAAATAAATACTATAGATTAATTAATTAGTACTAATAAATATATCTCAAACGCTGCTTAATAAATAAGTGTAGTACTACTACAAACGTCTGCAAGCAATAATAAGAAATATGTTTCGAGTTGTTTATTTTTGCCAATAATTACTAACGTTTCGATTGAGGCCGAAATATGCGTCACCAAAGCCTACAGATTTTTTCAACAGCTCCTACGACGATATAGAACGTGTGTGCTCATCGGCGCCTTCTACTAATTCTAACTAACGCACACATAGGCAGCGCCCTTTGCGTGGCCTCGCGAAGCGCAGCTGAAAATGATGAAATTTGAGCGGTGCATTTAAGTACGATGTGTAGTCCACATACAGTGTGTACAAAACACAATGATGGTTTTAGCCAATGGGGGCCGCCTTCGCTGCGCTCGACAGCTTTTTAGCGAATCGACGTCGCCTTCGCTGCGCTCGCAGCCAATAGAGCGCCCGCATTAGCGTGAGTTTTATTAACCCTAGCCGCGGACGGACTGACGGACAACACACTCCACTAGAGGGGTAAGACTAGCCGAGTGCCGCCGCTTCGCGGCGGGAAAGAATGAATGTCGTTCCTTGTGTTTTGCCTCCGTTCCGCTCGCTACGGCTCGCTTCACTACTCGCATGGTAGGCTGGCAGATTGTGGCTCAGGCGGGCCCATAGGCCCGCAGGGTTGCGATTTGGGCCGCCTCGCTGCGCTCGGCAGCTTTTAGGCCAATCGGGGCCACCTTCGCTGCGCTCGGCAGCCAGTAGAAATATTTAAATTATTTTATCCAATGATTTGTCCGGAAAAGCGTGACAGGCACGACAATTTAGTGTGACGGACAGACAGGTTGCTGCAGTAGATGTTTAAGACTAGCCGTTCGCCGCCGCTACGCGGCGGTGGTGGCAGGCTGTAGTCCCAGGAAAAATGGGCTCACGCCTTCGCTGCGCTTAAACATGTTTTATGTAAACGTTATGTATTAAATGCATTTGAAGTTGAACATTCCTACTCCGAACCAAAGATCTGTCTGTAGACAATATTCTGGGCGTAGACCCCATCCTCCTCCTCCAGCTTTGGGTACTCGACCAGCGCCTTGAATCTTGATCTTGAAGTAACTCGCGACATCGCAACGTACAGCTGCCCGTGGGAGAAGCAAGGCGTAGCAAGATACAGCCCCAAGTACTGCACCGTTTGTCCTTGCGCCTTGTTAATCGTCATCGCAAAGGCCGGTTGGACAGGAAACTGCTTGCGTCTCAAATGAAACGGAAAGCTCCGAATGTCTCCGTCACTGATGAAAACAATGCGGGGAATCAACACATGTTGCCCTTGTCGCTCACCGGTCATGATTGTGGCGTGGATGACATGTGGCTTGAGGGCCACAATTCGAAGCCGTGTTCCGTTGCACAGCCCTAGATCTGGATTCAGGTTCCGCATCATCATGATAGGCATTCCTACCTTGAGGGTCAGCTTGTGGGGCGGCATTCCACTGATATTCATCGAGTGGAGTACCTCCTGCTCGAAGAAATTGCCATCACCGTCGTCTTGTACAGAATCGGAAGACATGTATTCCCGCGCCTGTCCAGTTAATCGATCGGTCACCGCTTCATTGATGCGGTGCACGATTGCGTTCGTGGTCGTGAGGATCGTTCGGTTAGCGAAATACTCGTCGGTAGCAACCTCGGGGTTATTAATCTCGCCATACATCTCGTCGATGATCCGATCCATGCCTCTTGGAATAACGCCCGGACGAATTTCCTGGTCCACATCCTCAGGCACAGGTGGATTCTCAATCAGCATATCGCGCGGGATCTTCATGTAATCGTTTCCTAGGGAAGGGTTTACATCATGCCTTCCCTCCCCGACTTGCAGCAGGAACTCGGAGAACGCAGCCATTTCCTCAGCAGTGTCTGCAGTATCAGCTGTGCGCACTCGCATGTTTTCCGTAAGACGGAACGTCTGGAATTGGGGCCACAGCCTAGACGACTTGAGGCAAGCGTCAATTGTCTCGACGGGTGTTCCATTCTTAACGACCGGGAGAATCTGGCGGAAATCTCCCGAAAGTACAAACACTTTCCCCCCAAAAGGCTCGGTATCGTTGTCAAGGATGTCCCGCAGTGTTCGGTCTACTGCCTCGAATGCGTGGCGATGGGCCATAGGTGCTTCGTCCCAAATAATTAAACTTGCATGCTTAATCAACTCCTGAATATGGGAGTTCTTCCTGATACCGCACGTCGAGCTCTCGTTCAATTTCAAAGGGATCTTGAATGTAGAATGAGCTGTCCTACCACCCATGAGCAAGAGCGAGGCAATACCGCTAGACGCCACAGCGATGGCGATTTTCCCCGAGAGTCTGACTTTGGCCAGTATGTTTCGAAGCAGTGTAGATTTTCCAGTACCACCCGGGCCATCAACAAAAAATAGTTTCTTGCCTTCCTCCGGGCATTCAACCGCTTCAATAATCTGGTCGTAAGCCACCCGCTGACTTTCGTTTAGCTGATCTTCTGTGTGTACAATCGCCTCCAAAGCTGACGCATCGTATCCAGTGAGCTCACGTCGAAGTAATCCGTTTTGGCGAAGCGCTTCACGAATCAATGTTGGGAACGACCCCAACTGAGAAAGCTCGTCGAAGTCAGCTACCGCATACCCACTCGCTTGTAGTAGTTCTTGAATGCTCATCAGCGTTTCAAATTCGACCAACGCCGACTTGAAGGGGTTCATCAAAGCCTGATGTTTGCGTGCGAAGTCTCGGGAAAGATCCGCGAAAAACCGATCCCATAGAACACCAACATTTGCTGGAGCTGAGTACACCAGAATGGTGACGAAGAGCTGGCGTAGTTGATACGGCATTTGGAACTCAGCCGCTTCCGTCAAACACGAAACCCACTCGTTATCATTCTCCAAGTAGCCAGCTTCCCGCGCCGCAATTTGGAATGTGGGGCAGACAATCCCGTTAACCGTTCTCAAGTCCTCAAACGATGTTGGACCTCTACGCTGACAGAGCAATAGCCGAAGATAGAACCGCTCCATGTCTCGAGGAGACACATGAATCATGCGACCAACCGCAGCTTGATACTGTTTCCTGCGAACCCACCTTTTCGGTTGCCCTTTCTCCGGCGCTTTCCAGCAGAACTCTTTAGGGATGTCCTGATACAACATCGTTCTGGCAATATGATTCTGAGGTTCTTCACTCGCACACAACTCAAAGAATCTGGTCAGCATCGTGTGACTACCACGTTCCAAAACCGCCTCCGGGTTTTCCGTTTCGCGGAAGCAAACCGTCTGCCCTGACTCGAGATGAACCGTTAGCTGAGTAACCGCATGGGTTTTTCCCTGAATCGTGAAATCGAGCAGGCGCATGCAAGCTTCCACCGGAGAAATGTACCGGGCGCTCAAGAAACGTAGAATCTCATTTGGTTCTCGACGCGCACTCTGCTGCCCTCCTCGGACTTCTTCCACAGTGAGTATAGCCATGTCGGGTCCTTTGTACACATACTTGTACAGGTATTTAACCGCAGTAATATCCGTGCACACTTCCACATTGATGTGGCAGTTGTACTTCTGGGATAAGTACGGGTTGTACGGTACAACCCACTTTTTGTCGTATTCTCTGCCTTTGAACTTTAGAACACCTTCTTGCCGTCGACGTCGTCTGTACACTGGATATCCGTTGGCATTGGCCTGTGTAACTTCTGCTAAGGGCTTCGGATATCCTTTGGTGCACTTGCCGTCCTTCATACACGCGCAGGAAGGGTTTGCAGGCACGCATGGACCATGGAGCATGCACGATATGACCGTCTCATACAGCTGAGGGTTTGTATCCTTATCTGGGATCTCAGCGCATACCATCTTGTCTACGATCTCGCGGGTTCGAGGTTTGTCTTCGTCAGCCAAAATAACCAGTACGTGAGCGTGGGGGAGCCCTCGTTTTTGAAACTCGACAACGTAAATCCGCGCGCGCACTCGCCCCAAAACACCTTGGTTTAAATCGTCAAGCGTCGCTTGCAGTTTCTGCTGCCACACGCGAGCCACGATGTCTGGTCGATCTTGAGCTGTCTGGATATCGGAAGGTATCGCTTCAAGAATCTCGTCCCACTTAGGGTTGCACGTTTCCGTCAAGAAGACGTCGGGCCGTCCATACTCCCGAACAATTGCCATCGAATCTTGATACGACTTGTACATGGACCGCGGGCTACCCAGGTGCGAAGCCGGTAGTATGATACGCTTGCCAACCTGATTAAGAAAGTGGGTAGGTCGTCCTCTGTTGCCTCCGTCCTGGTCCGGGTGCATTAATATGTTCTGGACCCGGTCGTATTCCGACAGCAGCACTTCTCCTTCCGCCAGAGCCAAAGTATCTTCGTTGAGCAAAGCGTCTTGAACACCCCTGTATTGATCGGCGCGAAGTGTTTTCGGATTGTCGGCCACCCAGCGAAGCTGTTCTTGCTCACATTTTGCACGCTGATCTACACACCACTGTTGAAATAGACGCCCGCCTTGGTGGAGAGCGGACTGGTCATCCACTTTCTGATGAAGGCGGAACGCGATGTGTTCACGAAGCGACATCGCCTTCTTGTTTCGATACTCAGCACCATTCGCGAACTCGTCTGTGTAGGTCCAGCCCTTCTCTCCATATGGAAGGAGAAGCGGGTATTGGAGTGGATCGTAATCGGCGTGAGTCTCATACAAACGTAGCAGCCTTTGATCGCGTGTAAAGAGCAGTAGATCTTGAGGCTGGGCCAGGTTGCCATCCTCAATGAGAGTCGCAGCCACTTCAGACACAGTGGGGCGGTTATGCGTTCTTGGTCGCGAGGAGTTATCATGCAGACGGAAGACCAAATCTACTGGAGTCTCCGTGTTGTGTTGACGCACTTGCTGCCCAAAGTGGAGGAACCGTTGCGCTAATGGGTTGTGCTCTGCCATCATTTTCTCGATGTCTAGTAGTGCAACACGATCCAGATCCGCGAATATACCAAGACGTCGCTCCGCGCGGCGTTGCATGTCTGGATCCACAATGTAGATCTGCGCAAACTTGGGTGCTACTCGCGCGCCTGTCCGACGGTCTATGTGGGGGAGGAGAGATCCTAGGTAGTGCCCCATAGCCCCTTGAATGCGATATGTGTACACCCCGTGTGTACCCGCAACGCTCTCGTCTTGATGCACATTTTGAAACGATCGGTTTGAGCACGAAGCACCAATCGACGTAAATGCGAAGGCTTGATTGTAGGCACGAATTTGACGGCGGAACTCGGGATCTCCGTACAGCTGAAGCAGTTTTGGTGGCGCGGGGTGCAGTGGAGGCAGCTTTACCCTGCCTGCCAGACAGCATGATATCGCAGACTCGCCTGGCCACTTCCAAGCATTGCAGATCGGACAAACTGTTGTAGCCGGGAGCTTGTGTCGCCCGTTGACCACGTGGTCACCTGTTATCATGGACGCGTCGAAGTCTTCGAGGGAAATAAGAGCATGTCCATGAAAGGACACATTGTCGTCTAGTGCGCACCCGCTCGAGCTCGTACTGGCGCTCGTCTTGTGTCTGCTCAGCTCGTCGATCAGCATGCCGTTGTCGGTCCAGCTCGCGTTCAGCATCTCGTTCTTGTCCCGACAGATCGGCCCGTCGATCGGCGTGCTGGTGGCGGTTTAGCTCACGTTCAGCGTCCCGGTCTTCTTGTGGTAGCTCCGCTCGGCGAACTGCATGCTGTTGGCGGTTTAGGTCGCGTTCGTATTGTCGCTGCTGTTCATTTAGCTCCGCCCTGTGTGCTGTTTGCTGCTGCCGATTATTCACTCGTTGTTCGTGAAGATCTTCTCCACGTAACCGAGCTCTTCGGGCACGCTTGCGCTCTGCGTCCGTTTTCCTCGCACGATCACGCTGAGAGAGTGACATATTAGCTCGTCTTGTGCGAGATCTCTGTGCGTCGCATGTACGGTCGCGATCTGTCTGAGACAGTGTCCTGTTAGCTCGTCTTTCGCGAGCTCGTTGCGCAGCTGACACCGGAATCGCTTCTTGAACAGGAGCTGGAGGTATTAAAAGCACTGCCAATGAAGCCACCTCGGTAGCTCCCGCTGGATACGCTGCCTCCATCTGGGCCGCAAACCGGTGCTGAAATATAACAGGATCGGACTCTTCCGTCTTTTCCTCCCGCTCTTCAAAACGGCCAGCTTGACCTTCCGTAACTTCCGTAACCGCAGTTGCTTCTTGGTGCACACTGAGGGCTTGAAGCGCTTTGTTCAAGTCGCAGCGCTTCCTCCTGCGCTTGTTCATACGTCGCTTCCGTGCTTCCTTCTCCTCTTGCATGGGTGTCGCATTGATCAGTTCATTCTCGCGCAGAGCCTCCTCAAGTTCTTCCCGCGTCCTTTTCCGCTTAGTTCGAGCCATCAGCCTGCGAACACGAAAACGTGACGCGTTAGACATAGTCTAAGTACACCGCACGTAGCAGTAGTTTTCATAATGTAGGGTGTGGGGACATCTGCGTACTACCCGGGATTGCTTGCTCCCATCAAGGTTATCTCCGATCACTTATCCCACAGTCACGGGCCGTGAGGTCCGGAGCGGTTTTAGTTTGCAAATTGTGCAGTCGAATCTCCAGGGTTGGGCCCCCGGATAGTACTGTAGCTTGAGGTGCGATATCCTTTTGCCAAAAAGGCGGCCGTTAATTGCAAAGGCTGGTTATTGATAGGCTATTACAGCCCCCATCCCATCTGTCGGTTAAAAGAGGCCAGTTACGGTACCCCTCCTGACCAAATGCACGCACGCAATGTGCGTGCCCATCAATAACCATTAACGACCGGCTCAACTGGTTCGCTGTCGGGTTTGCGGTCAATGGACCAGGTGCCAAATGTGCTCTCGCGCAGAGTGGGCGGTGGGATAAAGCCCCAAGAACCCAGAGGGCTCTGGAACTAAATCCCCATAGCACGGCTACCTACTTGCAGGATAAAATCCCGCAAGCTATAAGCTACCCCCTAAGCAGCCCCAGGAACCTCGGACTATCTGTGTATGTGTGTCTTGCTAGCTACTAATGCTAACTAACATGCATACACGCAGCGTACCTTGAGTAACGTGGCGTTCCGCGGCTTCCGTTTCGAAAATGGGGGCAAAATGAAATTTGAACGTTTGCATTTAAGTACGATATGTAGCCCACATACAATGTGTACACCACATATTGCGATTTTAGCCAATCGAGGCCGCCTTCGCTGCGCTCGGCAGCCAGTAGAACGCGCGTTTTAGCGTGAGGATTATTAACCCTAGCCCGTTACGGACGTTACAGACGTAGGGGGGTAAGATATTAATACCCTACTACTATCTGATTATAGAATGGCATTTCCTTATCGACCAACGCAGTCTGGTTCCTGGCGCTGGTGGCGGCAGTACTCCC
>NW_003303704.1:355432-377054 GCF_000142945.1 Phytophthora infestans T30-4 | reverse complement strand
TGTTGTTAGGATGGACCCTCCTACTCCCTGCGGAAGGGTGTTTTGCGGCCAGTTCGTCCAGTCCGTTCAGTCCGTCCGAGGGTAGGGTTTATAAAAAGGTCACGCAAATACGCGCGTTCTACTGGCTGCCGAGCGCAGCGAAGGCGGCGTCGATTGGCTAAAATACCATATAAGTGGTGGACACATTGTATGTGGTCTACACATCGTACTTAAATGCACCGTTCAAATTTCATTTTGCCCCCCATTTTCAAAACATAAGCCGCGGAACGCCACGCTACTCAAGGTACGCTGCGTGTATGCATGGTAGTTTACATTAGTAGCTAGCAAGACACACATACACAGATAGTCCGAGGTTCCTGGGGCTGCTTAGGGGGTAGCTTATAACTTGCGGGATTTATCCTGAAAGTAGGTAGCCGTGTTAAGGGGATTAAGCTCTAGAACCCTCTGGGTTCTTGGGGCTTTATCCCACCGCCCACTCTGCGCGAGAGCACATTTGGCACCTGGTCCATTGACCGCAAACCCGACAGCGAACCAGTTGAGCCGGTCGTTAATGGTTATTGATGGGCACGCACATTGCGTGCGTGCAGTTGGTCGGGAGGGGTACCGTAACTGGTCTCTTTTAACCGACAGATGGGATGGGGGCTGTAATAGCCGATCAATAACCAGCTTTTGCAATTAACGGCCGCCTTTTGGCAAAAGGATATCGCACCTCAAGCTACAGTACTATCCGGGGGCCCAACCCTGAAGATTCGACTGCACAATTTGCAAACTAAAACCGCTCCGGGCCTTACGGCCCGTGACTGTGGGATAAGTGATCGGAGATAACCTTGATAAGGGCAAGCAATCCCGGTAGTACGCATATTCCAACACACTACTCTATGAAAACCTACTGCTACGTGCAGTGTACTTCGACATTGTCTAACGCGTCACGTTTTCGTGCTCGCAGAACTATCGTTCGGAGTAAGCGAAAGAGGACGCGCGAGGAACTCGAGGAGGCCCAGCGCGAGAACGAACGCATTAACGCGACACCCATGCAAGAGGAAAAGGATGCGCGAAAACGACGTCAGACCAAGCGCAGAAAGAAAAGATACGACTTGAACAAAGAGCTGAAGGCCCTCAGCGTGCACCAAGACGAGACAGATATCACAGAAGCGACGGGAGTTCTGGCTGATCGTATGGAAGAGCAGGAGGAGAAAACGGAAGAGTCCGATCCTGCGGTACATCAGCGGCGCTTTGCGGATGCAATGGAGGCGGCGTATCAAGCTGGAACCGATGATGTGGCCCTATTCCAGGCGCCTGTCGTACCAGACCCAGAGGTCCGAGAAGAGGTCCGAGAAGAGGTCCCCGTTTTGGCTGCACAGCGAGCTCGAGAGAAAAGAGCTAGCAGGACGTTGTCTTAGGCTGATCGTGAGCGTACACGCGATGCACAGAGAGCTCGAACGAAGCGAGCTGCTATGTCACTATCGCAGCGTGACCGTGCGAGGAAGAAAGACGCTGATCGCAAACGCACCCGACAAGCTCAGTTACGGGGAGAAGAGCTTCTAGAACGAAGAGGTCAAAATAGACAGCAGCAAACAGCACACAGATCGGAGCTGAATGTACAGCAGCGACAATATGAACGAGAGCTAAACTGCCAACAGCATGCAATTCGCAGAGCTGAACGTCCAGAGGAAGAGCGAGACGCTGATCGTGCGCTAAATCGTCAGCAACAAGCCGATCGACGGAGCGAGCTGTCGGAAGTAGAGCGAGATGCTGAGCGTGAGCTACACCGTCAACAAGAAGCAGATCGGCGATCTCGGCTGACATTAGATGAGCGCCGGATGGACCTCGAGCGGGTGCGCACTCGACGCCAATGCGTCCGACATGGGCACGCTCTTATATCTCTCGAAGACTTCGATGCGTCCATGATAACGGGTGACGACGTGGTGAACGGTCGCCACAAGCTCCCGGCTACAGCCGTTTGCCCGATCTGCAATGCTTGGAAGTGGCCTGGCGAGTCTGCGATATAATGCTGTCTGGCAGGCAGGGTAAGGCTGCCCCCACTACACCCCGCGCTCCGGAAGCTGCTTCAGCTGTGCGGAGATCCCGGGTTTCGCCGTCAAATCCGTGCCTATAACCAAGCTTTTGCATTTACGTCAATTGGTGCTTCGTGCTCAAACCGATCATTTCAGAACGTACGTCAAGACGAGAGCGTTGCCGGTACACACGGCGTGTACACATATTGCATTCAAGGGGCTATGGGGCACTACCTAGGATCTCTCCTGCCCCACATAGACCTTCGGACAGGCGCGCGGCTAGCACCCAAGTTTGCGCAGATCTACATTGTGGATCCAGACATGCAACGCCGCGCGGAGCGACGTCTTGGTATATTTGCGGATCTGGATCGTGTTGCACTACTATACATCGAGAAAATGATGGCAGAGCACAACCCATTAGCGCAACGGTTCCTCCACTTTGGGCAGCAAGTGCGTCAACACAACACGGAGGCTCCAGTAGACTTGGTCTTCCGTCTGCATGATAACACCTCGCGACCGAGGACGCATAACCGCCCCACTGTGTCTGAAGTGGCTGCGACTCTCATTGAGGATGGCAACCTGGCTCAGCCTCGGGATCTACTGCTCTTTACACGCGATCAAAGGCTGCTACGTTTGTACGAGACTCACGCCGATTACGATCCACTCCAATACCCGCTTCTCCTTCCATATGGAGAGAAGGGCTGGACCTACACAGACGAGTTCGCGAATGGTGCTGAGTATCGAAACAAGAAGGCGATGTCGCTTCGTGAACACATCGCGTTCCGCCTTCATCAGAAAGTGGATGACCAGTCCGCTCTCCACCAAGGCGGGCGTCTATTTCAACAGTGGTGTGTAGATCAGCGTGCAAAATGTGAGCAAGAACAGCTTCGCTGGGTGGCCGACAATCCGAAAACACTTCGCGCCGATCAATACAGGGGTGTTCAAGACGCTTTGCTCAACGAAGATACTTTGGCTCTGGCGGAAGGAGAAGTGCTGCTGTCGGAATACGACCGGGTCCAGAACATATTAATGCACCCGGACCAGGACGGAGGCAACAGAGGACGACCTACCCACTTTCTTAATCAGGTTGGCAAGCGTATCATACTACCGGCTTCGCACCTGGGTAGCCCGCGGTCCATGTACAAGTCGTATCAAGATTCGATGGCAATTGTTCGGGAGTATGGACGGCCCGACGTCTTCCTGACGGAAACGTGCAACCCCAAATGGGACGAGATTCTTGAAGCGATACCTTCCAATATCCAGACAGCTCAAGATCGACCAGACATCGTGGCTCGCGTGTGGCAGCAGAAACTGCAAGCGACGCTTGACGATTTAAACCAAGGTGTTTTGGGGCGAGTGCGCGCGCGGATTTACGTTGTCGAGTTTCAAAAACGAGGGCTCCCCCACGCTCACGTGCTGGTTATTTTGGCTGACGAAGACAAACCTCGAACCCGCGAGATCGTAGACAAGATGGTATGCGCTGAGATCCCAGATAAGGATACAAACCCTCAGCTGTATGAGACGGTCATGTCGTGCATGCTCCATGGTCCATGCGTGCCTGCAAACCCTTCCTGCGCGTGTATGAAGGACGGCAAGTGCACCAAAGGATATCCGAAGCCCTTAGCAGAAGTTACACAGGCCAATGCCAACGGATATCCAGTGTACAGACGACGTCGACGGCAAGAAGGTGTTCTAAAGTTCAAAGGCAGAGAATACGACAAAAAGTGGGTTGTACCGTACAACCCGTACTTATCCCAGAAGTACAACTGCCACATCAATGTGGAAGTGTGCACGGATATTACTGCGGTTAAATACCTGTACAAGTATGTGTACAAAGGACCCGACATGGCTATACTCACTGTGGAAGAAGTCCGAGGAGGGCAGCAGAGTGCGCGTCGAGAACCAAATGAGATTCTACGGTTCTTGAGCGCCCGGTACATTTCTCCGGTGGAAGCTTGCATGCGCCTGCTCGATTTCACGATTCAGGGGAAAACCCATGCGGTGACACAGCTTACGGTTCATCTCGAGCCAGGCCAGACAATTTGCTTTCGAGAGACAAAAAACCCGGAGGCGGTTTTGGAACGTGGTAGTCACACGATGCTGACCATATTCTTTGAGTTGTGTGCGAATGAAGAGCCTCAGAATCATATTGCCAGGACGATGCTGTATCAGGATATCCCCAAAGAGTTCTGCTGGAAAGCGCCGGAGAAAGGGCAACCGAAAAGGTGGGCTCGCCGGAAACAGTATCAAGCTGCCGTTGGTCGCATGATTCACGTGTCTCCTCGAGATATGGAGCGGTTCTACCTTCGGCTACTGCTCTGTCAGCGTAGAGGTCCAACGTCGTTTGAAGACTTGAGAACGGTTAACGGGATTGTCTGTCCCACATTCCAAATTGCGGCGCGGGAGGCTGGCTACTTGGAGAATGACAACGAGTGGGTTTCGTGTTTGAGGGAAGCGGCTGACTTCCAAATGCCGTATCAACTACGCCAGCTCTTCGTCACCATTCTGGTGTATTCAGCTCCAGCAAATGTTGGTGTTCTATGGGATCGGTTTTTCGCGGATCTTTCCCAAGACTTCGCACGCAAACATCAGGCTTTGATGGACCCCTTCAAGTCGGCGTTGGTCGAATTTGAAACGCTGATGAGCATTCAAGAACTACTTCAATCGAGTGGGTATGCGGTAGCTGACTTCGACGAACTTCCTCCGTTGGGGTCGTTCCCAACATTGATTCGTGAAGCGCTTCGCCAAAACGGTTTACTACGTCGTGAGCTCACTGGATACGATGCGTCAGCTTTGGAGGTGATTGTAAACACAGAAGACCAGATGAACGAAAGTCAGCGGGTGGTTTACGACCAGATTATTGAAGCGGTTGAATGCCCGGAGGAAGGCAAGAAACTATTTTTTGTCGATGGCCCGGGTGGTACTGGAAAATCCACACTGCTTCAAACCATACTGGCCAAAGTCAGACTCTCGGGGGAAATCGCCATCGCTGTGGCGTCTAGCGGTATTGCCTCGCTCTTGCTCATGGGAGGTAGGACAGCTCATTCTACATTCAAGATCACTTTGAAATTAAACGAGAGCTCGACGTGCGGTATCAGGAAGAACTCCCATATTCAGGAGTTGATCAAGCATGCAAGTTCAATTATTTGGGACGAAGCACCTATGGCTCATCGTCACGCATTCGAGGCAGTAGACAGAACACTGCGGGACATACTCGATAACGGTACCGAGCCTTTTGGGGGGAAAGTGTTTGTACTTTCGGGAGATTTCCGCCAGATTCTCCCGGTCGTTAAGAATGGAACACCCGTAGAGACAATTGACGCTTGCCTCAAGTCGTCTAGGCTGTGGCCCCAATTCCAGACGTTCCGTCTCACAAAAAACATGCGAGTGCAAACTGCTGATACTGCAGACACTGCTGAGGAAATGGCTGCGTTCTCCGAGCTCCTACTGCAAGTCGGGGAGGGAAGGCATGATGTAACTCCTTACCTAGGAAGAGATTACATGAAGATCCCGCGCGATATGCTGATTGAGAATCCACCTGTGCCTGAGGATGAGGACCAGGAAATTCGTCCTGGTGTTATTCCAAGAGGCATGGATCGGATCATCGACGAGATGTATGGCGAGATTAACAACCCCGAAGTTGCTACCGATGAGTATTTCGCTAATCGTACGATCCTCACGACCACGAACGCAATCGTGCACCGCATCAATGAAGCGGTGACCGATCGATTAACTGGACAGGCGCGGGAATACATGTCTTCCGATTCTGTACAAGACGACGGTGACGGCAATTTCTTCGAGCAGGAGGTACTCCACTCGATGAATATCAGTGGAATGCCTCCCCACAAGTTGACCCTCAAGGTAGGAATGCCTATCATGATGATGCGGAACCTGAATCCAGATCTAGGGCTGTGCAACGGAACACGGCTTCGAGTTGTGGCCCTCAAGCCACATGTCATCCACGCCACAATCATGACAGGTGAGCGACAAGGGCAACATGTGTTGATTCCCCGCATTGTTTTCATCAGTGACGGAGACATTCGGAGCTTTCCGTTTCATTTGAGACGCAAGCAGTTTCCTGTCCAACCGGCCTTTGCGATGACGATTAACAAGGGACAGGGACAAAGGGTGCAGTACTTGGGGCTGTATCTTGCTACGCCTTGCTTCTCCCACGGGCAGCTGTACGTTGCGATGTCGCGAGTTACTTCAAGATCAAGATTCAAGGCGCTGGTCGAGTACCCAAAGCTGGAGGAGGAGGATGGGGTCTACGCCCAGAACATTGTCTACAGGCAGATCTTTGGTTCGGAGTAGGAATGTTCAATTTCATATGCATTTAATACATCACGTTTACATAAATCATGTTTACGCCGGAGTGCAGCGAAGGCGGGAGCCCATTTCCCCTTGGACTAAAACCTGCCACCTCCGCCGCGTAGCGGCGGCGAACGGCTAGTCCTAAACTATCATGCTAGCACGGTGTCCGTCCGTCCGTCACACGAAACGCTCAGATTTTTGAGCCTTCCCATTGGCTGCCGAGCGGAGCGAAGGTGGCTTCGATTGGTTAAAACAGAATTATGTAGCTTACATCAGTAAATTCATGTGGTTCACAGAGCACATATGGAGATTAGCACAAGACTATCCATTATCCGAAGGCGGCATCATTTCAATATTACGAAGTATTAATATTTAAAATGTTGCTTTTAATATTTGAGTGCTAAACAGACAGAGCTTCTTATTCTCAAATGAAGTAGCCCCTACATCCTAAACTATCAGCAAGGTGCTTAGCGTACACGTAGGAATGCGTGTTTTCGAGGTTAAACTAAAATATGTAATACTCTGCACTTAATAGTTTCTGCAAGTTACAATGACTATAATAACTACAACTGTTTTGTAAATAAATTATCTGAGAGTGAGGTAACTGACTGAGCTGCCAAAGCGTAGTTCATGTACAATAGAAGCTGGCCGTAAGAACAAAACGCTGCAAATAAACGTTGTCACTTGATTCATAAAGATAGATAGATAGTTTTGGGTTGAATAAAATGAACTCATATGTGTTACTGCTGTAAACCATTGTTTTCTAAGAGTTGTTAAGACAGCAAAATCCGATACTACTTAACTGGCGGACGTGTCGTCGACAGAGGCGTACGATACGATTTTAAATGGAGCGGCAAGACAACAAAAAAACACGAGAGGTGTGAATTATAGTTGATTAAGTAGACCCCATAAAGAAACGTTAATAAACTTGGAGCCTAAATGACGTCCAATAGTCCTGAATTCATCGTTAAATTATCAAATACAAAATTACCAGCACAGCAGCAATCAATCATAACTGGCACAGATTCGAGTGTTAATTCTGAATACATACATTAAAAATAGTACAATTTGAATATAGTTTAGCTTTCATTGAGTTTGATATGGAAGTGAACAATCTTTAGTTCCTTACAAGCTGAAATAGGCAGTACAAGCAGGTAAGTAGTACAAGATGGACAGGCCATTACTATCGTTTGTACTGGTATGAGCTAAGTTTCATAGCAGCTCAGAAATAGCCCGAGATATCGAGCACGACGCTAAACGAAACATATTGTGAAGCGTTTGTATAGATGTTATTTGAAGTGCTGGTGGTCTTGGGTGAAAGATGAAGATACACTGATAGCCAGCAATAAAAAAGAGATTGCACCAAGAATCTTGATGCAAGATCATTAGAATAATTATTTCTTAAACCGGGTAAGCATCATGCTGACCCAAAGTAATGAAATTAAAAATAATCACATGGTTTCATCGTTTTTTTTAGTTATCCCGCCGAAGCGTAGCGGAGGCGGGATCCCCGCCCGCCGGGAGGGCCAAAGCAAGTAGAGCTAAACCTAAATTATCGCCGCGTAGCGGCGGCGCTCGGCTAGTAATATAATAGGTTCGTAAGTATCATTTTGTTTGACGCAGTCTCATGTAAGCTCGGTTTTCGGGACAGTATTGCCAAGAGAGTGCAGTAAAGATTGTGTCCTTGTATTTGTCCTACCAGCGGGCCGACTGGGTTTAAAGGTAACCTTCCTTTTTATTTTCTTGTAAGAGCATCAATAGTAATGCCTATTAGGAGAACACACCTGACGATCACGACGCCGTCAAGCATCTACAATATAATGCAGTCGCTTACACATACTCCACATTGCGGTGTCTGACTCTGTGCGAGGTATGCCTTCTGATGCTGTTTCTGGAGACTCTCGCGTGTGACGGTAACCGCACTCGTAGATCCGCTCTTCGATCCATTCCAAGTCGTTCGAAAACTTTGCTGCGATGGCTTTGCAGGTTCTTTCGGCGCAAATGAGATGCGCTCCTTGGTGTACTGGTTCTCGTATGAGTATTCGCCCGGTCTGGTCCTTGAAAGAACGCGTCTCCATCCTGGGGGTAACCGCACTATTTTCTTCGGTTCAGTCGGGGACAGTAGACGTCCCACTGGGACAATGAGCTTCTTGAAGGCGTCCACGACGTTGGTCGCGTCCAATGCCGATGTCTCAAGGAATTCCATCGAATGTTTCGCTGCAAACCTCGCGGCTTCAAGTGTTGAAACTTGTCTACTTTCCGGCAAGTGAGCCAGGTCGCATTTATTCCCCACGAGGATCAGCACGAGGCTCTCATGCGAATGCTCGTGCACCTGAGCTAGCCAACCGGTTACGTGCTCGAAGGAACTGCGGTTCGTGATGTCGTAGACGATCATGGCGCCCACTGCGTTGCGGTAATAGGCAGCAGTGAGCGACTGGAATCGCTCCTGTCCAGCGGTATCCCATATCTGTGCTCTAAGTCTGCGGTCTCCGACGCGAATTGTTTTGGTGGCGAACTCGAAGCCCACGGTCTGCACGCTGTGTGGCATGTATTTGTTTTTGGTGAAACGCATGACAAGATTGGATTTGCCTACACCCGAGTCACCAATGAGAACCACCTTGAGGATAGATTCGGTTATTGGCGGCAGCGCCGAAAAGCGCGGGCTGTTGGACGCGGATAATGACGACCCGGTGACCGAAGCTTGACTGGTGGAATTTTTCGCGGCGGTGGAACTGATCGAACGCGGTATGTCCTTCTGGCGGAATATCTGCTCCCGAGCTACCTCCCTCGCTGAGATATATCGCTGCAATGGGTTGGTGTATGCATTGCTGCTGCTGTTGTTGGCGACAGAAGACGACGATGATGTTGCGGGTGACGCCGGCAACTCGCACTTGCTGCCCGCAGTGGTCATCAGCAAGAAGCGAGGTGACAGAGAGAAGCTAAGGTAGGTGTTGCAATGCCGGTTGCAGACGCTCACAGCGCCTTAGTAGAGGGAGCCGCTTGACGCGCGGGACCGAGGTAAGAGTGGGCTATGCTGTTCTCAGGGCGGAGCAAGAACTACTACGTACATGTAGTACAGTACTGCACCCCGTTTTCGCGGGGGTGGTATATCGGATTTGCAAGCAAATCACATTTTAGCGTACAAATCATAGTTCATTTAGGTTCAGGATCATTACATCCGAAAGTTTATCAAAGGCGAAAAAAGGGGTGCAGTACTGTATAAGATTTGACAAGGAGGGTTACATGTACAAAACCATGTAATTTTTATCCAAATTTGCCGAAGCTGGCGCCTGGGTTGAATACTAGTTTCCCGATACAAAAAATCAAGCTATTTGAAAATCGACAGACACAGTTACAGATGGTACCCTGGTGCTCCGTTTAAGTCCGATGTCGTACTTTATGCGAGCCTTAGTGAGCTCAAGTGGTTAAGCCGATTGGAACGTACATATCGCAGGAATTGAAAATACGGAAACAAACGCGACTGAAAGGTCGCTTCCGAGTGCTCCTCGGACCGCCCCGATGATTCGACGGAGACTCCAGGCCTGTGTAGCAGCCATTCTCCTCCTTAATCGCACATTAAAATTTTTAAGCGATAGATCAAAGGGACTGGTCGCACTGGATTTGTTTGTCGTCTGGGCTTGCGAACATAATAGCACTGCATGCTCGCTCTCTCCCTTTAATGGATCGCAGTTCAAATTTCGAGGCTCCCATGCATTATGCATTTGAATTTGAGAAACCCGTCCATACATAATGGTAATTAATATAAACCACATTTGTGATTACAAAAACTGCAGTGGTGTGAAGGCATAATTTTTCTTCCCATACAGAAACAATTGGCGGTGACCCGGGCTACCACATCAACTACACTGTCGTAATGCATGATTAACGTGGTTGAGGCGGTCGGATCCACGTCTGTCGCACATCCAAATGTGGTCGCTGTAGTATTCGGACGTGCTGTCGAACTCACGTTGAGAACGAGCTGTTCGTAGCTGTCTTGCTGCTACTAAAGCGCGTTGCAGTCGTTTGTGTTAGCCGTGTGGTGGCTGAGAGCTCCGTTGGACCCGGTACTGTCTGGCTGAAGCCACCTGTACCGCCAATACGGCGGTCTACAGTTATTTAACGGAACATGTATGGGATCTCGAGCGCGGTTGAAAATGCATAATGTGAAACAGTTGGCGGTGACCCCCACTCCCAGTACCAAATTTGGATTAATTATTTTTACCGGGAGTTCGCTGGCTCACCGTACAAAGTTTGTAGCAAACTATCCAAAAAAAATGAGGTGCTACAGGAGGCATAGCGGTGCGAACAGTGAACACCGACGAGTTGTGAACACGTCCTCCCTCCGGTGACTGTAAGGAAATCACAAATAGAAGATAATTTGGGGGTAATATAGAGGTGCGGGGTTTTCTCGAGTAAATTGACGTCGAGTAAGGCCCTTATTCGGCGACACTTCGAGTAAAAATTTCCATTCTCCTACTCCCGTAACAGCACTATCGGACAATACATACCCAGCGTAACCAGAATCAGCTATGATTTCTCAAAATATTTTTTGACAAGCGCCGCAATTAGCAAGCCAATCAAATAGCAGTAGCCGACAACGCGTTTTGACAAGAAAAAGTAACACAAATTAGTTACAGCGATTCTGAGTTATTGATTGGCTACCACTTCCACGCGTGCCATGCCATGACACTAGAAATTGGTCCCTGGCATGGCGTGATAGGTATAGGTCGACCAGGAATGTGATTAGAGATCATGCCAACAGGCAAGTAACACAATACTGCGTAGGGTTGATAGCAATTGGGTCGTAGCTCTGCTGCGTTATGGGCTTTTATGCCTTCATTATTGATGCTAGGCTTGCCATATCAAAGTAGCGCTAGTCAAAGTTCTACTAGTTGCGTGTATAATAAAACTGTTTTCGCCAGTCTTGCACTCTGATGTGGTAATTGTTCTTTCAGCCGTTTTGAGGCTTGAACAGGCCTTCCGAATAATACATTGCAGTGAGAATAATATGTCAATATTTAGATATAATTTATTTTTCAGTTGTGATGAAAACTTTCAGTAAGATATTTCAAGTATCGTCATAAATTATTTGTAGCCCATGCTTCACAAAACTACTCTATCCCAGCTAAGCAAAACTGAGAGCCAACCGCTGCTTGGTTGGTTGGCAAGTCCTAGGAGGTGCATCCACATCAGTCCTCCTCATTATCCAATTCACTATGCCTATGACAACCCCTTCACCAACCAGCAATGTATCTTGGAAGTAGTGGTGTGATATTGCTATTATCAAAACAATAGCGTATTTGTCAATATCAAATGTTTCCCTGCAAGTATTGATTTCACAAAAAAGCAAGAATCTCATTGCAGTTGTATTATCGGAAGGCCTGGGCCTGAAGGCTAAAGGTAATTCCAATCATACTTTGCTAAATGGTCTTCTATTTACCTGTTTAAAGTTATCAGAAAACCAAAATACGCTACAGATCTTAGAATGAAGCCTTATCACGTAACACTCTTGAAATGATGTTATTCTCAAATGTCGTGGGATGGCGTTAACTTTGCCTTGTAAAGTGCTGCAAGTTAGTATGAAGAGGCTACTATTGTGAATCATGGCTTTCAAAGCAGTTTTGATGACTTGAGAGTAGAAACTACCCAAATCGCAATCAATTCTCCTACCAACATCGACTTATGGATCCGAGCACCAACGCATTACTGGTAGGACTTCTTAATTTAAGCCGAGGCAACATCAACAACTAGAAAATAGTATGTTTCCATCATTTCTGACCTTTTCACTTATGCGAGACAAATAGCGCTAAAAAGTCGTATCTTCGCTCCTTCAATTAGGACCGTCATTTTCAGTGCTGAAAATGGCAGATTTCCCGCCGCCCTGCCGGGTGTTTGTGGCTTCTCTCCGTTGACTTGGGCGGCAGCGTCGTGCGATGTTCTTGCTCTCCTTTCCTTAGCGACGGTCTGCACCACCGAGTCGACCCGGGGACAGCGTCGCCTCTGCAGAACGAACTAACGGAGAAATTAAATTTTGCCTTCAACTTCATTTTAATGACCAATCACACGCCGCTACTTCATCGTTACTTCAGGTTACGATATCGCGACACAAGTCAATGTGGAATTTCTACGTGCCCGTAGATATCTATCGAGTAAACTAAAAACATGGGAACACCGCAAGCTCGCCGCAAAAAATAGCATGTTATTCGACAGTGGGAACCCAGTGTCTGCCAATGACGGTCCATACTGCCCAATTATGCTATCAATTGGAATGTTGGACACCGTGCTCAACAAATGGTGCGTGCAGTAGCGTCGGCACGACGGCTAAGACAACAAGAGAAGACGGTGGCAATAGCAGTGGCATGCTTCAGGAGCGCTGTTCCGCGCCATCTTAATGGTACGACTTCGACAGACTGGCTTCGACTCGAAGCTACATAGCGCAAAATGAAGCGTCCTGAGAGAAGTGCGTGTTAGTGAAGTTGATCCAACATTTACTCGAAACCAATCCTTTCCCATTATAGAGTGGATGTTGAAAAAAGAAAATCTCGAAGACTCTTTGGGGAGGATAACACCGGGATCCCAGAATGCTATAGGAAATCTGCCCAGCGTTTATATGATTTCTCTTCCAAATCATATCCGCTTAGATTCATTCTGGACAACGGTTCCGCACCCGTTCCCCCTTTCGCTGCGCAAGATGTTGAGTTCTCCACTACGTCTTCGCAGTTGTGCCTTATAATTGTTGTATCTGTGTCCTCGGTCTCTTTAGCCAGTAATATTTCAGCGGCCGCAGAGCATGTCACCAATCCTGCTTTGTCATCACTGCCTTCATAGTTGCACAGTTCACCTGTACCCTCCACAGAAAAACTTTCGGCGGCTACACCGTCTGAAGGCTCCTCTGCATTTTCACCGTCGCCAGTATCCTCTGGAGCTGCGTAGGTATAAATCTCGGGGGGTACGGGACTGGGTAGTTCATTGATCTTCATTCCAAAAACTCGAGCAAGTAAGTGAACTCCTTGTACTTCTTTCCTCGATAGCAGCGTTACAGCTAATCCCTTCCCACCAAACCGCCCAGTCCTTCCAACACGATGCAAATATGTTGCTGGGTCCCGCGGCAAATCCAAGTTTACCTACAATTTTGCAAGTACGACAATCAGAGATCAAGTTTTCTAAGCATCTCTCTCTTTCGTAACAGTGTACCACAACGTTGACTTTGTCGACGTCAATGCCTCGTGCAGTGAGGTCGGTAGACACTAACACACGCGAGCGTGATGCTCTAAAGCCTTCCATTGCCTCCAAACGTGTCGCTTGAGGCTGTGAACCGGTGATACTTGCCGCTGGCCAACCGTGCGCTGCAAGAGCTGTGGCCAACGCTTCCGCACGAAATTTGCCGTTGCAGAACACCATGCACTGCATAAACACGATCTCCGACAGCAATGCTGTCAGCTTCACCACCTTTGCTTTCATATTCAGAATGTCGTCACCTGCCGCTTTCCTGGATGGTATATCGACAACGCTGTAGAACTGGCGTACATGGGGAAGCCAAAGCTCTGGGGAATTTGACTGTTCTCGTTTCTTCCAGTTTTCGAGGTCTTCAGCAGACGAAATAAACTCAGTGGTGACGTCGTCCGGTCTTCGAACTCGCACGATCTGAAACAGCAGTAGAGAATTTGGTGAAACATATGATTTCAACTGCTGAGCACAATTATGTGAAATAAACTACAAGTTACCTGTGGAGTCCTCATCAGTTGTGCAACTGCAAATAACTGGTCAGGAGTGAACGTAGCAGAGAACGCTAGTGTCTGACACCAGCCAAAAAAAAAAGGTTAAACTGATGACAATGACCACTCTCCATTGATCAAGAGTAGCGTCATTACTTGTCGTCTCTCGGGAAGAGCGTCTGCGATATACTGGAGCTATTTCACACGTAGTTAATGTTGCCAATCAATACCCACACTATTCTAGGGATTTAATGCACTCTTACGTCTTTCTCGAAATCTCGCGCCATGAGTTTATCCACTTCATCCAGAACCAACAGCCGAATGGCACTGCATGGTAGTGAGTGCTGATCCACAAGGGCCTTCACACGTCCTGGCGTGCCAACCACAATATGGCACCCGGCTGCCAAGTATATCTAATCCACACGAATCAATACAGTCATCCGTCTCTGTACCTCACACCACTATGGTTACCTGATCTTGAGCTACTGATAGACCACCGATGCACGTGCGGATGACGATATCTGGTCGAAACTGAGCCAATTGCCGCAACACACTCTCAATCTGAACCGCGATCTCCCGAGTTGGCGCCAGAATCAAAGCCAACGGAATTCCCACTACATGACCCTCGATCTTTTGGTTTTGCTGCTCCACCTGGCGGATAGTGTATTCGATGGCGGCGACTCCGAAAACAGCAGTCTTGCCCGTGCCAGACTTAGCTTGGCCAATGACATCGTTGCCGAACATGGCCACGGGCAGCGCATGAAGCTGAATGGGCGACGGGCGCCGGAAGAGCATGGTTGTAAGCGCATGGCCAACGTCCGCATGCAGTGGAAGGTCGCGGAACATCGTCGTTCTGGCAACCAGTGCTGTGTCCGAGGTTGACGTCGCCATTTAGAGTCTAAATTTTAGACCGCAAATGTGAATGCCAACCATCAGTAATTCGTTTCAGTCAACTTGTAAAACTAGCCGAGTGCCGCCGCTTCTGTATTACTACTAGCCGAGCGCCGCCGCTACGCGGCGGTAATTTAGATTTTACTTTAGATTTTTGTCTCCCCGCCTTCGCTTCGCTTCGGCGGGATAATTAGTCCAAATCCTCTGTGTGCCTAAATTGACTTCTTAGATTTCATAAATCTGCGTTTCATTTGCTACAAAATGCTGAGTTCCCAGTAAGCCGTGTATATATTTCTACCGGTACAAAAGACTGAACCCCTAGCACATACTTACCATGCTCATAAACGCTTACGCTAGTGATCTTGGCAAAGTCTCTTTATTGTTGTTGGCTATCACTGTACCTTAATCTTCCACCAGTCTAAAAACGCTAAATAATATATTTAGTTCAGCGTCGTGCTCGATTTCACGGGCCGTTTCTGAAACCTAAATTGCATCAATACAAAGAATATCTGTCCAGCTTGCATCAAATACCCGCTTGTACTGCCTGGTTAAGCTTGTAATAAACTGACTACTGTATTAACCACTTCGCATACCAAACTCGCTACTTTGAAAAAGTGCTACAATTTGAATATTTAATAAAATATTCAAGCTGTAGCATATTTTTATGCATTGAAGTGTGTTCATTTTGTGCTGATTCAGAATCAGTCATAAGACACTCGAATATGTGCCTGTTATGGTTATAGCCTTTGGATATAACGATGCGTCGCAAGACGCCTTGCTGTTGTTGTTGTTGACGGCGGTATTTTTATTTGATACTTAAACGATGATTCCAGGATGGTTAAACGTAGATTAGGCTTTAAGTTGATAAACGTTTCTTTACGGGCCTACTTATAGAACCATAATTGGCACCTCTCCTGTTGTGCTGGTATCTTACCGCTGCATGCAAAACTTAATTCTACGCCCTTGTCGACCAGGACCTACCTATTAGAAGTATTAGATTATTGTTTATAAGACCAACGAAGAGAAGAAAGGTAGAGTACAAGATGCCTAACGGTATTGTTGTCGAACGGTCATACAAGATTGTTACACCACAAATCTAGAATTATTAACTTTACGAAGAACAGACAAACGTATATAAGACTCAGATATGACATAAAAAAGACCACAGGGCTAACGATTACTGCACTAGATAGATATGCGTAGATAGGGTACACATGGATAGTAGTATACTTAAGCCATGTCCTCGGAATCACGCATGCTTACGTGTACGATAGGCACCCTGCCCTCCGTTTAGTACTCAAATATCAATAGCAACATGCATTATAAAAAAGTAAAAAATATTTAAACGATGCCTTTGGATATTATAATGTATAGCCTTGTGCAAATCCCCATATGTAAACTGGGAAACACATGAATTTATTGATGCAACAACACAATCTAGTTTTAACCAATTAAAGCCACCTTCGCTGCGCTCGGCAACCAGTAGAAATATTTAAATCATTTTATCCAATGATTTGTCCGGAAAAGCGTGACAGGCACGACAATTTAGTGTGACGGACAGACAGGTTGCTGCAGTAGATGTTTAAGATAATACGCGGCGGTAGTTTAGGTGTAGGTTTATTAATATTTGCGTTGGACCATTAAAAAAAGTGGTGTGCCTACAGTAAATGTAACAGTTGGCGCTACCTGTACTGTGGTAATGCATATGTATTATTTGAGTATTTGTATTATACTCAAGTCGGTCTACAGGGTGATTGACGTGGTTGAGGCGGTCGAATCCACGTCTGTCGCAACACGCGGCCACTAATGTCCAAGTCCTTCATCCAAAAGTGGTCGCTGTAGTATTCGGACGTGCTGTCGAACTCACGTTGAGAGCGGGCTGATCGTAGCTGTCTTGCTGCTACTCAATCGCGTTGCAGTCGTTTGTGTTAGCCTTTTCTGTGTGTGTGGTGGCTGAGAGCTGTCACGGTGTACAGTTAGATGGTGGATTAACGATGCTGACCGACTGCCTGCAGAAGGTCTACTCGCTCCAGACTCTCCAGACCACGTCCACGCAAGCGGGACCTACGGTCAAGTCAGTGACGTTCCAAGTGTGAGGTCGTGAAGCAGCTGGTCGTGGCGGGAATTGGAGCTGGACCGCCACATACGAGGGATCTGCTGAAATGTAAGGAGCTTTTAAACTCTTAACCGAGGTGGAAGGAGGAAGAAGGAGAAAGAAGTGGGAAAAGGATGAGCGCTCGTGGATGGTCCGGCGGAGGACTTGAAGCCAGTGAAGGGGTATAGGATCCTCCGTTGGAAACGTAGCCCGTGGAGATCCTCGAGGAGGAGGAGGAGGAAGTGCGCGCTGAGAGAGCTCCTGGCGGCGACACGCCGCAGAGACCTCAAGGAAGGGAACGCCAGGGAGATGGCGAGGAACGTGGCACGCCGCAGCGAGCTAATCCCGAGACGGGAGAGTACGAGGTACGAACGGTCCACGTGGAAGGCGAGGACATGTTCGACGCTGCGTCTTCGTCTCCGAGAACGAGAAGGACGGTTAAGCCTGTGTCTGGGACACCTCTTCGTGGGCAGATGTCCAACACGGTCCTAGAGCAATGGACACGCCAACCGGCGCCCAGCAAAGGAACGACACCTGCAAGGACGACGATGGATACGCCCATGGAAGCTTCGGTGATGGACTCGTGAGGTCGCCGTGTGGTGAAGTGCTTTCTCAGAAATAAGAGAATGGACCTAAGAAGGGGTCACTTATCCCGAATCAGTGATAATTTCAAGTGATTAGAGAGGATTTGGATCGCCCGGCGCGGATGCACGTTGCCTGAGGTGGATTGGCCATGACGAGCAGCATCCCGTATGAGCCGACGATGGATCTGGTATGGGTGACGTACGGGAAGGCAAGATCCACCAAGGAATAGCTCGGATCCACCCTTACCTGAGTTCACTTAGGTGGATATGGGATATACTATGTACGGGTGGATCGAGTGTGGATCCTATGAAGGAATGATGGTAGATGTCATCTAGAGGTGGATCTAGTATCCACGACTAACGAGAAGGCAAGATCCACCGCGAGGTGTCCCGGATCCCATACTTCCGAGTTCGGATCCAAGGAGGTGAGGATCCCGCATAGAGGGACCTGGATCCAGGATACAGGGATGGTGGATGCAGTGGAACTCAAACTTTCGTGGGACAATGGAGATCACAGACGATCACAAGACGATGTTGGAGGATTGGAGAGCTCAGATCTATGACGAGTACACACTTACAGCAACCTGGATCGGGATGAGTGTACCCATAATAGGGGGACCATAATGATTACGCCATGGATCCGGTGGATCTGAGGATAATACAGCTGGGATGATGGGTCAAGGAGAGAAAGAACATGCAGCCGAGCCTGATAAGGGATTTAGCAGGAAGAAGACATAGAAGGTAGGAATCCAGGCAGGTATAGGCTTAAGTATCAATACAGACTTCTATTTGCACAGTAACACGCAAGAGCCTTCCTGCCCTCAAGAATCGGAACTACATTGGCCGTAGGAGCTCGGAGAAGTTTGGGAATTGCGAATCTAGTGTTGGTAGTGATAACTGGATAATACATTGGCCAAATCCTACAACCTAGTGAGCTTTTCCTTTACACGTGCAGATCCGACAGGTTAACCGGATTTACTACTTGGCCGGGTTTACCTAAGAATATCTCAACTCTCAAGATCCCGTCACAGGAGGCGGCAAGTACGACGCAAAGGCAAGGGAACACACCCGCAAGGCAACCCTACGGCCAGATCCACGATCTAGACCCTGGATCCACTTAAGCTCGAATATTCGCTTAGGATCCAGAACTAACCACGGACACAGAGTGAAGCTTTTACCACTGCTGCTCCACCCCATCCCCACGTCTCGCCAAGACACTCAAGCTTCACCACTTGAACTCTTCGGAAGTTACCGAGAGAGCAAGATCCCGCCCTACCGACGGGTACACAAGGTGAGGAAAGTTCAGCAGAATACGGATCATCGGGGGACCCCCTCCGTTAGTCGGTGTCTGGGCGCAGTTGGTAAGTTGGATCCAGCAATCTCGCAGATTTTGCTGATCCCGCTACACCACAATGGTGCGCGTGCCCGGGTCTTTTGGTGACTCGGGATTTCTCCGTGAGTCCCAAGAAGATGCTCAAGTGAAGATTGAGCCAGGGGAAGAGGCGTCGTCGGAGGTCGGATCGACGAAGACGCTGCTGAATGAAACAAGATCCGCGGATCGATAGAGTCCTGGGAGGAACTCTGTCGACGGAAGAGAGGTGGATCCGGATCCGGATCTAGAAGAAAAACCTCTCTATCCTCCCCAGGTCCCCTCGGGGACCCCTGCGGATCTTGACGCAAGTCAAGATCCGCTAACAAAACAAGGGAAGTGAAGGCGAAACGGTATGCATTTGCAGACTCACCGGTTAAGCCAACACCGTACCTAAACCCAACCCCGCTAGTCGAAGAAACGAGGAAGAAGACGAAAACGAGCAAGACTACGCGGAAGAGGATGCAAGCTCCAGAGTCGGAAGAAGACCAAGCTGGACCCAGGTCAAGCTGGTCCGACAAGGATCTCGAGTTTGTGTATAGCCACCAAGCTCTACGCGATTTTCTGCATGAAGATCCTGTCATGCGGATCCTGATACCACGACAGATCGAAGATCCAAATCAACCGGTGAGAGCACCAACGAAAACGGCGAACAAGTTGGTGGCAGTCAAAGATCTATTACGTTTGCTTACGGAGTCAGGCATCGTAGCTGGTGCGCTCGACGCAGACGATATCTTCGAGCTAGACTTGGATCTCATAGTATCCGCGACGCGGGACCTCCGTGTCAGAGTTAAGCCCATCACCGGAGAAAGTTCGCGCACTATGGATCCAGTGTCGTCGCCGAGGATCAGCCAAGCTGCGTCCTCGAGCTACGAATCCGCGGCTGAGGATGGGTCAGACACGTCGTCCGAGCTCCAACGCATGACTCTAGGACCCTCCGGGGCATCCATGCTGGAAGCGCGGGCGAGGATCCGGGGACAGGAAGTGCCTTTGAGCGTAAAGAGTCGGGATCCAGTACGCCCTACCCGTGATCTGATACAATCCAACCAGGTTCGAGCCAGATCCGACAAGAAGCCAGTGGGGTTATCGTCAGATCGGGCTCAAATAATCGCCTCACGGATCCTGACTCGCCAGTGGACCAGACGGCCACAGGCTCTTCCAACACTACCTCGGGCACCCTGCAGCGACACTCGAAGCTGCGATGAGTCGTTTCCTGGCCGAACAGGGTATGAGAGCGCCCGTGCCACAAGCGCAAGTGTTCCACGAACATGAAGCACGAGACGTGGAGATGGAATCAGTGGAGGGAGACAACTCCCATGATGATTCCGACCCAGATGATCTGGATGGCACATCCCCTTCATCAGCGGTGGTAGCAACAGCCGCAGCCGGGGCGGGTGGAACTGGTATCGGCAGCTGGGCAGATCCACCAGGAACAAGTGGCCGGATTTGCTGCGCAGCTTCCAGACCCAGTACTGTGGATTGGGAGTGTCGGTGGCACGACAATACTACCATGCTCGCCGCAGATCGGATGAATCCCCGCTGGAATACCTACATCGACTAAATGTGGCCGGTCTACGGGCCAAGTTGAAGATCAAGGATGGGGGATCCAAGGTACTGCGGGAACACGTGGATCACTTCATCGAGACGTTGGGAGATGTGGATCTGGCCGACAGGCTGACCCTGTTACGTCTTCCAGACGCAGATGAGCTTGAGGAAGTGCTGCGGCCGGTGGATCGCGCGAAACACCGCCAGAAGAAGGCGGCGGTCGGATCCGGCAAGTATCGCCAAAAGGCTCCGACGCCTACGGCCCCAGCTCGACGTGTCCACCAAGTCACGGCGCCCGACTCAGGAACTGAATCAGGATCCGACGGTTCGGACTCCGACCCTGAAGATTACCGTCGAGTCTGTCTCACTGCGTCCAACGATCGAACGGCGAAGACCGGAGACAACTCTCGATCTGGGGATACCGTACCCGGGGACCGTGGGATGTACAGATCCCGAGATCTCATGGACGGGACAGGACAAATCAGGTGCTCGCAGTGCGGATCCCGGAAGCACACAGAGTCCGGATGCTGGAAACATCCGGTCTGTGAGAAGTGTGGCAAGAAAGGTCATCCCGGAGATCATTGCTTCTACGTGTGTCATGGTTGTGGCGAGATTCACGATGTGGGCAAGTGCCCGATGGAGGAATTCTACAACCAGATCCGCCAATGGTTTGATCCAGCCAAGCACAGAGGGATGTTGCCAGAAGTGGCCGAGAAGATGTTAAACTAGGACGCTCGCCGGGTTTGAATCCGGTACGAGCCGAGCGTTCTAGGTATTGCATTTATGCATTTGTGAACAAGACATCGCTAGATCCAGTCGATAATACACGTGATCTACATGAAGTGTCAGTTGCCAAGATATCTAGTTTGCGCCAAGTGGATGAGATTGCCAGATCCGAATTCTCTTCAACCCTGGATCTACAAAGGGGAGAAAGGCGCGAGGTTACTGGGAGAAGCGACAACATGGTCGATGGTTTGAGCCTACCAAGGGTGAGGTCACTGCAGATCCACCTAAGGTTTGTCAGGTCACTGGATCCCGTGGATCTGAAGAGGTCGGATCCATGGATCTGCTGACAGGGGACTCCCGTGGATACTGGA
>NW_003303704.1:352760-354363 GCF_000142945.1 Phytophthora infestans T30-4 | reverse complement strand
ACGTGGATCATTTCATCGAGACGTTGGGAGATGTGGATCTGGCCGACAGGCTGACCCTGTTACGACTTCCCGACGCAGACGAGCTTGAAGAAGTACTGCGGGCGGTGGATCGCGCGAAACACCGCCAGAAGAAGGCGGCGGTCGGATCCGGCAAGTATCGCCAAAAGGCCCCGACGCCCACGGCCCCAGCTCGACGTGTCCACCAAGTCACGGCGCCTGACTCAGGAACTGAGTCAGGATCCGACGGCTCGGACTCCGACCCTGAAGATTACCGTCGAGTCTGTCTCACTGCGTCCAACGATCGAACGGCGAAGACAGGAGACAACTCTCGACCGGGGGATACCGTACCCGGGGACCGTGGGATGTACAGATCCCGAGATCTCATGGACGGGGCAGCACAAGTCAGGTGTTCGCAATGCAGATCCCGGAAGCACACTGAATCTGGATGCTGGAAACATCTGGTCTGTGAGAAGTGTGGCAAGAAAGGTCATCCCGGGGATCATTGCTTCTACGTGTGTCGCGGCTGTGGCGAGATTCACGACGTCGGCAAGTGCCCGATGGAAGAATTCTACAACCAGATCCGCCAATGGTTTGATCCAGCCAAGCACCGAGGGATGTTGCCGGAAGTGGCAGAGAAGATGTTAAACTAGGACGCTCGCCGGGTTTGAATCCGGTACGAGCCGAGCGTTATAGGTACTGCATTTATGCATTTGTGAACAGGACATCGCTAGATCCAGGTAGCAGGACCCTAGATCCAGTCGATAATACACGTGATCTACATGAAGTGTCAGTTGCCAGGGTCTCTAGTTTGCGCCAAGTGGACGAGTTTTCCAGATCCAAAGTCTCTTCAACCCTGGATCTACAAAGGGGAGAGGCACGTGGTTATTGGGAGAAGCGCCAACATGGTCGATGGTTTGAGCCTACCAAGGGTGAGGTCATTGCAGATCCACATAAGATCGGTCAGGTCACTGGATCCCGTGGATCTGAGGATGTTAGATCCATGGATCTGCTAACAGGGGAGTCCCGTGGATACTGGAGGTACCATGCCCCAGGAAAGTGGTTCAGACAAGCCAAGGTAGGGAGCAAGATCAACAATGAAAAAACAATCCTACTCCTAGATAGTGGTGCCGAGGTGTCTATACTGGATACCGCCTTTGCTCGTAAGGTTGGGTGCCAAGTGGATGGGAGTAGGATCCAAGATTGTGTTGGGATTGGTGAAAGCGTGTACCGTACGAACGGGAGAACGCGTATCAAGATCACGTTGGCAGGTTGTTTGGTGTACTGGTTTTATATTTGGGTTGGAGATCTCGCTGGTCAAGACGCCATCCTCGGGATGGATTTCATGGTACCGGCCGGAGTGAGGTTGGATCTAGCGGATGGGACACTTTTTTTCCCTGACGAGATGCTGATCCAGCTCAGCGGACGGCGACCGTTGTATGGAGCAAAAATGAAGATCATACGGGCGGATATCCGACCTGGATCAACCCAGAAACCACCTGGGAATCGCCGCAACCGTCCCACCTCCCCGATATTATCAAGTGGCATCCACCCCTTCATTTCCAACGATTAACGTTTCGCTTTTCGCTATACATCTCGATCACTT
>NW_003303704.1:350804-352660 GCF_000142945.1 Phytophthora infestans T30-4 | reverse complement strand
CGGAGTACCACTGACCACAGAGGAGGTCACGATTGACGACATCCAAGTGGATCCAGGGGCGAACGAACCCGCGGCTACGTCAGAAGATCTGGGAAAGCCGACATCTGCTGATTGGCAAAGGTAATGCATTACCGCCCGCTGCCCGCGGAGTCAAATGTGACATCGATGTCGGTGACGCGAAGCCGATCGCTCAAAGGGTGCGGAAGGTGGCGCCTCAGTTCCGAGAAAAACTATCGGATCTGATTAAGGGCCTGCTGCAAGCCAAAATCATCAGTTTCTCAACGTCCCCGTGGGCATCGCCGGTGGTAATCATCGTTAAGAAGAACGGAGTGGATATACGTCTGTGTATTGATTACCGGCTAGTTAACAGCCTAACCCGACTGATGGTGTATCCAATGCCTCTAATCAATGAGCTATTGGAGAATTTGGCTGGTAATGTTATCTAGACATGGCCAGTGGTTTCTGGGTGGTTACTATGACGGATCGAGCTCGCGCGATATCCGCATTCATCACACCGTTTGGACTGTTCGAATGGAACCGGATGCCGTTTGGATTGAAGAATGCGCCCCAGATCTACCAACGCCTGATCGATAACGCCCTCTACGGATTCACCCGAATACCGGAACCCGAAAAGGGTGGATCCGGGGAAGATCATACGGAAGTGGATCCATTCGAAGCAGGAGAACCAGGGGATCCTGGGACCCCGTCCGTGTTAGGACGCAGATCTTACATCGACGACATTCTAATCCCGGCGGAATCGTGGGATCAGGTGTGCGAAAGAGTGACAAGCGTGTATTAAGTGGAATCTTTCTATCAGCGTGGTGAAGAGCTATCGGGGGATGCGCAAGGTGGATTACTTAGGTCTTCGAGTCTCCAAGGAGGGACTGGAGGCGAATCCTAAGGACCTGTCTTCGTTGGCAGACTTGTCCTTCCCACAGTCGTTACGGGCGATGCAATCCTTCTTGGGCAGTTTGAACTACTACAGTCGGTTCATCGAGGATTACGCACTTTTTGCTGCGGTACTCTATGAATTGAGGGAGGTGGATTTTGCTGCGATGACCACTTCGGCTGTCCGGATCAAAATCCAACAAGCTCTGGTCCTAGAGATCCCGGATCCACGAAGGGATCCAAGTAGTACGACGCCGGAAGAGGACCTAAAACAGGAACTGGATCCACCCCGGGACCAACGAAAAGAGGATCCAATCTCGATAGAGACGACGGAAGAAAACTCGGAAAAGGTGGAGCCTCGGTGGATCCGAGCTCAGCACGCGTTCGTGGAGCTAAGGAACAGGATCGCAACGACGCCCATCCTCCGCCATTTCGATCCGGAGCGTCAATCTACGGTGATAGTTTATGCTAGTGACTGGGCAGTCTTAGCAGCCTTGGTACAAGAACATGAGGGGATCTGCCATCCAGTCACCTTCGTCAGCCGAACGCTAAAGCCGAATGAGCTGAATTACGGAGCGGTGGAGAAGGAAATACTCGCAGTTGGATCTCAATTATAACCTGCTGGTGGGAAGATCCATCCGGATCTTGACTCGACACTCTACCCTCGCTTGGCTGTTCAAGTCGGCCTGTCTACAAGGACGGTTGGGACAATGGGCAGCTTTACTCTCCCCTTGAACACAGGAGATCGTGAAATGTTCGAAGGGGGAGGACGAGATCCTGGGAGTTTTGGCCGCGAGTATCACACCTAGAGCCAAGATGGACGAAGCGCTGACCAGGATCGCTCCTAAGAAAGAGCCCAAACGCCGGATCCAGATCCCGATCCCGACGGTACATGTGGATGAGGATTTGCACGTCCTGAGTTCCTTTGGATCTGCTCGCGTTCGACGCGGTGGAGGAGCATACAGTGG
>NW_003303704.1:307082-348172 GCF_000142945.1 Phytophthora infestans T30-4 | reverse complement strand
GGATCCAGCCTAGATCCAGGTGTACCCATGAGGGGGTGGATCCCGCCCGGATCCAGGTGTACGTCGGAAGGCTCTAACAGGATTCCTCAATCAACAAGAGAATGTTAAAGACATATTCAAGTAACGAAGAGTGGATTAGAATAGCTTATGCAAAAAGGCTAGCTCGACCCAGTTTCCAGTCGCTAGTTACTACTACGAAGCAAATCCACGAAGACTGAAACTGGTGGCGTAGCGTGAAAGAGCGATAGGGATCAGGTGGTCTTGGGCTGAACATTGAAGAACTTGCCCACCAGACGCTGGATCTGGTGTCCTGGGTGTTGGCTCGGGTCCCTCCGAAACTGGATACGCCAAGGCTCGGCTTCATCAATCTCTAGCAGAGCCTCCAGTAGGTTCGTGGGTTCTGGGCAGTGGAGGTTGGGATCCTCCAAGTTGGCTTGACGGGATACGGATCCCGGAAACCATGTTACCTTATCCCCGCGTCGAGGAAGGTGCAGGAAGGATGGATCCAAAAAACAATCCACGTCACACCAACCGTCCTGGATCGCCAGCACGAGGATCACGAGAACTTTCTTCCAAGCCCGACCGGCGTGACTACGTCTGTTGCCGCGCTGCTTGTTGAAGTTAAACAACCAGGTCGATCCCCGCAGTTGGGTGCGAGAGAAAAAGAACCGATGGGTGCCTTCCCATAAGGCAACCCGGTGCTTGGAGACGAAATCCTAGAAGGCACGAACGAACAACCCGAGACGCCCGCGCACGTCACTTCGGAAGCTAACATGATTCACTAGTGCGGTTGCCAACGTATCCCATGGTGCGGCATCCTGTAGTTCTTCCACGTGAGATCTGGTAACGAGTAAACCCACATGTCCGGCCGTCGGGATGACATCCTCTTCCCGAGGGAATATCCACTCAGCACGAAATGGCAGCTCAGGGAACAGGACAGTGATCTTCATCGTGACGATGACGATCCGGTTCAGCTTCTTGGCGGACCAAGGCTCAATGTCTCTTGTAGCGAAAGCCACAGGGGCGCGCCGACCAGGTATGAAGACAGCACCCGGACCAAACGGAGCCACGGGGAGCATACCTGGCAAATAAGAATTAGGAGGGGCGGAGATCAAGACAGATCCAGGGGATCCGCCACCATGAAGTGACCCCCCTCCACCATCGCTACCCGACCCACCATCACTGTCGACCTGGATCGCGGATCCCGCAGTGCCGGCCCCGGATCCAGGCGCGCCAGCGACTTGCGGAGGTGGTGTCGAGAGAGACCTCCCCTGGGCTTCGGATCTGGAATGGGACAAGGCCCGTCGCGTGTCTTCTTCCAAGGCATCATCAGCGACTCGGGCTTCCTCTGAATCCTCAGGACTTTCGTCGTCATCGTCGTCATCATCGTCAGGGCTGAAGAAATAATGGCTGGTAGAAAGTGTACGCTTCGAGGACGATCGGATGGGAGGCCCCGAGCCGTCGGACCAATCCGATCCCTCTTCCTCATCGTCCTCCGAGCTGCCGAGTCCACAACCGGTGGGGATGACACGTTTGGCTTTCCCCTTACCAGATCCAATTCCGACAGTCGGAGAACCGGTAGAAGCCGGTCGAGGAACGGTAGACACCGTCAGGGGAGGGGCAGCAGTAGATCCCGACTGAGACGAACTGGACTTGGTTGTAGATGTGGCTAACCCCGTCGTAAAAGCACCAATTGCCGTGGATCCAGCCGAAGCCACTGCCTGGGACGACGGCGCGATAGTGGATCCGGTCTTGGATGTGGATCCCGTCTTGGACGTTACTACGGATCCAGTCTTGGACGCCTTGGATCCGGTCTTGGACGCCGATCCCGACTTTGAGACGGCGACGGATCCAGCCTTGGCAGCCGATCCGGACTTGGATGCCGTGGATCCCGTCTTAGACGCAGATGTGATCCAGTCTTGGGTACAGATCCAGATTTTGACGTAACCTGTAACGGGGTTACATGGTGTGGAACACACAGGGGTACGAAGTACCCGGAGAGTTAACAAACTCTCAGTACATAAGTTGGAGAGTTAACAAGGTCTCTCAGTACGTTGGCCGAAAGCCACACGTTATGCATTTGATTAGGTTTAACTATGCTAGATAGTTAAACAGATACATTTACCCCTAGGCGGCTTGGCCGCAATAATAGTAAATAAAACACTTCTGGTTTTGAAGCATAAAAGTTAAGGTATTAGCTTTGAGCCCTGGTCTTGGGCTGTAAGTTCCTTTGGATAAGGAACTTAGTATTAGTGACTCTTTGAGTCGAACGTCTTCCTCTGACGCTAAAGCTACGGCAGCCCCGCTGCACTTGGTAGCACTTGTAGTCAATCCCGCTCCTGAGTCGGTTGACTATATCCTCTGCGAGGATGGAACACCCCGTGTTCGCGAATTTGCCCCCGGCGCAGCAGGACGCGCTTACTAAGCTTATGTCCTTGCTTGGCCCGGAGGGCGTGGCTCATCTTGCATCGCAAGGTCCAGAGGCGGTCACTGCCAGGCTGGAATCGTTCTCCCGCTACGAGAACGCGCTCTTGGAGCATGTCCAAGAGAAGATGAGCGCCGCAACGGCGGCGGCGTCGATGACGCGTGAAGAGTCTATGAGACTGAAACCGCTCATGGTGAGCGTAAAAACCTTCGAGGGGAAGGATGGAGAGAATCTCCTTCTCTGGACCCGTGAGGTCGAGATGGCCATGGGATCGGCCCTGCTCCAGTCTGAGCATCAGCGCGTGGCGCTGGCTATCTCCGGGCTTGGAGGTCGCGGTTGCGAATGGGCACTAACGTGCGGCACGTCTGTTGACGCTGCATTTCCCACTTGGGATCAGCTGAAGCAACAGCTTTCGCGCGTGTTCGCGCCGCCTAATCAGGCGTACCGTATCCGGTCAAAGTTCCTTGCTACCCGCCAGGGTAAGAAGGATTTATTGGACTATGTCCAAGAGTTGAGAACTCTTATCGCCGGAATGGCGGCGGACCCTCTTCCGGAACTGGTCAGTGTGACCGTGTTCATGGAGGGACTTCGTGTGAGCGCAGCTCGAACGGAAGTGTTCCGTGTACACCCTAACTCTTTTGAAGAGGCGGTGGATGTGGCATTGAATGCCGAGCACAACTTCAGGTCGGCGCGACCTGGTTGGAGCGCTGGTAGCGCAAGCTCTTCGAGCGGTCCAGAGCCGATGGACCTCAGCTATGCTGAAGATGAAGAAGCGGAGCTTCTTGCTGCGGAGCAGCGTGCCGGCATCCGCCGATGCTTTGTGTGCAATAGCACTAAGCACTTGAGGGCATATTGCCCTCTGCGCAAGAAGCGCGTGGCTCCGGCGAGCCAACCCTCCGGGTCATCGCCGGGAAACGGCATTTCCCAGTAGGCGCGGGGCGGCCTACTGGGGAAGAACTGAGTTCTGTTGTACCTCGAGGAGGTAGAGGGCAACGGGGCTCTGCCCCGAAGAGAGCTGAGCTCTCTCACGAAAAGAGTGTGTGCAAGCCGAGCTTGCTGGTCGTTCAAGCGAACGTGAAGGGCTTTGCAAAGCCATGGAGAGTCTTGATTGACTCGGGAGCCTCGGGCAACTACGCCCGTCGCTCCACCCTGGAAGGGAGTCAGCTGTATGCTGAGGCACTGGAAGTGCCAACGAGAGATACAATCTCTGTCCGTCTCGCGACGGGGACACTGGTAACTGTGTCGAAGGTCTCTGTCGACCTTGGAGTGAAGCTTGAGAACTTCGATAGCGTGGAACGCTGTTTGGTCTTAGACCTGGATGCGAGGTATGACCTCATCCTTGGCATGGCATGGCTGGAAACGTCATGAGCCATGGATCGACTGGAAGTCGAAAACGCTGGGTGCGTCGCACCCTGCTCCTAGTGGAGCTTTGGTGAGTCATGAACCCACCTCTGCTAGGAAGCAGGAGCGCTTTTGGCGCGAGCACGAGGCCGAGGCGGCCGTAGTGCTGGACATTGGTATGTCCGAAATTGTTAGCAACGAGGTTGCTGTTTGCCCTGAAGGCCGTACGTGGTGCGGCACGTTATCCGCTGAGCGGTGCAGGTCAGGTCAATGACCAACTGCTGGGTCCTGGTGAGGACGAGCGCGGAGTGGCGCGTAATCCACTGAGTGGTATGAATCTCTGGTCGATGACCTACCGCTGCGTGACCAGAGGGTCGCGGTCGACTGCGAGTCGAGGCATCATGGGCGTGGCCCAGGCGATGCAGGTGAAGTGACACTTAGTTCACTGTGTGAAGGTCAAGAACCTCTTGGCTTTCAGCCGAGTGTCTTGCGAGACACTGTATCCTCTTCGAGGAGTGATGGTGCTGCTGCACCCGGTGGTGGTGACGGAGATGTCGCCACACCGCCCTCATCCGGCCGGGCTCGGTCGCGGAGGGAGAGGAGAAGAAGACGCAGGGCGTCTGTGACGTCTTCGACGTCGGACGATGTGTCCAACGTGACGAGCGGTGATGCTCCACGTGATTGCTGTGAACAGCTGTATACACTCGTGAACGGAGTGACGGGGGAGGTAGAAGGCGATATCAGCCTTGATACTCTGCCCGCTGCAGATGCTCTGCTAGAGCTGGATGAGATGTCCATTGCCGAGTTTGGCGAAGCCTTAAAGGCAGGCGAGCTAGCCGAGGTGGTCTTGCTGGGACCTGAGGAGAAGTTGAACTCCTCATCCGTCGTGGACGACGCGGTCCTAGAGGACACCAAGAAGGCGCTGAGCGCAAGAAGTGGATTGGCGATCCTCAAAGATCCTTCGGATCCCTTCTACCCGGTGGTGAAGGAGTATGGAGACGTTGTCTCGAAAGACCCACCGACGGGCCTGCCTCCGGATCGAGGCGTGTGTCATGAGATTGACCTGGTTCCTGGAACCAAATACTGCGTAACAAGGCAATGGCCTTTGCCGAGAGAGCAGTGTGACGTCATTGACGCTTTCTTCCGTGCGAAGCACGAGGCAGGGATGGTGCGTGAGAGTAAGTCTCCGCACTCGACACCCACGTTCTGTGTCAGAAAGCCGAACGGCAAGTGGCGCATTGTTCATGCTTTTAACAAGCTGAATGCGGCCACTATCCCGGCGCAAACGCCGATTCCTCGCAAGGATGTTCTGCAGAACAACATGGTAGGCTGTACGCTGTACAGCGCGCTCGACTTGGTCGATGGCTACTACCAATTGCTCATGAGAGCGAGCGACATTCCGCTGACAGCGGTGAGTACTCCGAGCGGTATGCTCTGGGAGTGGCTGGTGATGCCCCATGGGCTGTCGAACGCACCAGCAACGTTCAATCGTCTTGTGACGCAGTTGTTTAGGCTTCACCGGGCGTACGCTCAAACGTACTTTGACGATATATTCGTCCATAGTCGTGCTGAGCACGGAAAGTCAGACGTGGAAAACCTTATTGACCACTTGCGAGCGGTGCTCGAGTGCATGCGCACTAATAAGTTGTATGCCAACTTGGACAAGTGCGTCTTTGGCGCGGAGGAAATACCTTTCCTCGGGTGCTTCATTGGGAAGCGAGGCTTAAGGGCAGATCCTGCCAAAGTCAAGGCCATCGTGGCCCAAGAACCAAAAGGACTTACGCAAGTGGCTAGGCTTAGCCAATTACTTGCACAAGTACAGCGCAAACTACGCGGAGATGGCTCGGCCATCTTAAGATCTCGTTAAGAAGGACGCACCATGGTGCTGGAACGTCGAGCACGACGGAGCCTTTGAGGCTGTGAAGGAGAGCCTTCTCCAGGCTCCGATCCTTGCGCTACCGGACCCGGATAGTCCGTTTAGCGTCGTCTGTGACGCCTCCGATTTTGCAATCGGTTGTGCTTTACTACAAGCAGACGCCGAAGGGCGTGATCGCGTGGTCGCGTTTGAGTCTCGCCAGCTCAAAGCTGCAGAGAAGAACTATCCAGTTCATGACAAAGAGCTACTTGCAATGAAGTATGCTCTAGTCAAATTCAGGGTACACCTGCTAGGCTCTAAGCCTTTTGTGATCTTTACTGATCATGCGTCGTTACGCACTGCGACACAGTCGCCTCATCTCTCTCAGAGAATGGCAAGATGGCTTTCCTTCTTTGCCGAGTATAACTTCGAGGTGAAGTACAAGCCGTAATGTAGTGGCCGATGCGCTCTCGCGCAGGCCGGACTACGAGTTAGCTCATGTCACGACAGTGACGTCGTCAGTGCCTGACTTGATACGCGGAGCGTATGCACAAGACGACATGTGCGTAGCGCTGCTACGGGCTCTTGGGAGCGAAGAGTTTAAAGACTCTGACAAGGAATTGTCTGGGCGCTTACGCGCGAGGCTGCATCGATACTCACTCGATCGCGGCCTGCTGTACTACAGCACCGACTCTGAGGATAACCCTCGTGTAGTCGTTCCTCATGATGAGGATCTAAAGTATCGAATCCTCTATGAGGTTCATGATACGCCCGTGGGCGGGCACTTAGGTCGGGAGAAGACCTATGGCTCGGTGAGCTCGATGTACTGGTGGCCCAAGATGTATAAGTGGGTCGGCACCTATGTACGCACGTGTGAGACGTGTCAACGGACAAAGTCCGCGCCGAGCACGGCAGCGCCATTGGCGAGTTTGCCTGTCCCCAAGGGATGTTGGCAGTCCATGAGTATGGACTTTGTGTTTGGCCTTCCCAAGGATAAGGCGGGAAACACGGGTAAAGTGGTCTTTGTAGACCGATTGAGCAAGATGGCTCATTTAGCGGCAGTGCCGGACACCATTGATGGGGAAGGTACAGCTTTGCTGTTTTTAGACCGAGTCTTTCGTTAACATGGCTTGCCTGAGGCAATTGTCTCGGATCGAGACCCGCGCTTCACCGCGAAGTTCTGGACGTCCCTCTTCATAGTGCTCGGCACTCGTTTGGACATGTCCACAGCGGACCATCCGCAGACCGATGGTCAGACCGAACGCGTGAATCGCGTTGTGGAGGATACCCTCCGAAGCGTATGCGCTGAGGCGCCAAAACGCTGGAGCCAGATGCTCCCACTCGTTGAGTTCGCATTAAATAATGCAGTGCACGCCTCGTCAGGCTACACTCCGTTCTATGTGAACGGCTTGGTTCACCCTCGCGTCCCACTGACGCCGCCTCGCAGTGGCTCAGGGCTTGATGGGGGAGGGATAGCCGAGAGGCTAGCTGATGTCAGCCCTATTGCGGTTCGCAAGCAAGTCGATGACTTTATCTCTTTGAGACTGAGCGTAATGCGTCAAGTACGCGACGCTATGGCTGAAAGCCAAGACACGCAGAAGGAACATGCAGATGCCAAGGGCAGAAGCAATGTTGAGAGGTTTGAGGTCGGTGACCAAGTTTTATTAAACGCTAAAAACCTACCTACTCATGCAGTGTCTGCAGTCTTCAAGACGAAGTTAAGACCTCGGTTCATAGGACCGTCCAAGGTCGTGGCCAGGAAGGGCCTAGCGTATACGCTCAACCTTCCGAAGAAGATGCGCACGCATCCGGTCTTCTATGTTGGCTTGCTTAAGCCATATCAAGACCCTGCTCAGGTGAGCGCGGAGGCGTTGGCACCAACGGTGGCTGGGTCACGGACAGCTGCAGGGCAGCAGGTGGTAGAGCCACGGGAGGCTGAACGACAGCAAGTGGTGGATCCACAGATGGCTGATCAACAGCATGTGGCAGAGCCACTGGTCGCGGAGCGAAGTGCTCGAGATGCAGGAGCAAGGCAAGCTGAACGTTCAGCCGAGCGACTGGACGCTCAAGGTCCGAGACCTGGTTGTGAGTCAACAGTGGTGGCTCTAACCTATGCACAAGGTGGATCATCTCTTCGAGATCGACCGATGGGCGGTGAACGTGAACGTTCGCGTCGTGGACGCCGGCGTCGCATGGACGCAGACGCCGTTCCGGCAAGTGCTGACTCTCCCCGCGAGAGCCCAGCTGAGGCAAGGCCTCATCCTGCTCTGCTCGATGAGCATGGTGAGCTCCACTTTCACGTGGAACGCCTTGTGGCGTGGCGTAGACGCCAGGGTCGTACCCAGTACTTAGTGAAGTGGAGGGGTTACCCTCACTCACAGAACTCATGGGAGTTTGAGGTTATCCTCCGGCAAGATTGCCCTGACGTCGTTGACGCTTACGACCGGGCACATCATGTGCCGAAGCGCCACCATGGCGTGCGACAGCGTCGCCAGGCGCTGGGCGCCTCCCACTAGAGTGGGGAGCGATCAGGTCAGTAGTTGAGCTCAGGCTCTGACCAGTGGCTGCAGCAGCCTGCTCGTACGTATGAGCGGTGCTCGCAGCGGGAGCAGGAGGTGGAGAGACCTCGTAGTGTTAGGGACAGGGTCCCGAAGGAAGCAGGTGCATCGTGTTGTGCTGAACAATGTCAGGCACAAGCGTCTCGATAGACGCATAGTTGTTTTGAAACAACTTGCTCGATGAGCATGATCCAAATGTGGATGCGCTGTAACAGCGAAAGTGGTGTCCCGGACGGGGATCAAAACACTGGCCTTTGGCTTGACAGGCCGGAGCTCTACCATTGATCTATAAGGGCGATGCCCGTACGTCAGTCCGAGAAAGGACTACTCATGGTATGAGGGGGCTGCGCCCGGGTGGATTTGAACCACCGACCTGTGGCTTTCAAAGCCAGCGCTCGACCACTGAGCTGAAAGGGCGTTGCCCTTAAGCTTGTCCATTCAAGGACAATCGTTCATGGAACGACAGGGCTGTGCCCTGGTGGGTTCGAACCACCGACCTGTGGCTCTCAAAGCCAACGCATAAGCCATTGAGCTAAAAGGGTGTTGCCCTTAAGCTTGTCCATTCAAGGACAATCGTTCATGGAACGACAGGGCTGTGCCCTGGTGGGTTCGAACCACCGACCTGTGGCTCTCAAAGCCAACGCTAAACCATTGAGCTAAAAGGGTGTTGCCCTTAAGCTTGTCCAAGCGTGAACAATCGTTCATGGAACGAGAGGGCTGTGCCCTAGTGGGTTCGAACCACCGACCTATCGCTTGTGAAGCGAGTGTTCAACCGCTGAGCTGTTGTCGACGACTCGAATGAGTCAAGAGCATTGCTCTTAGCGGTTTGCAGCTCTTGGAGTAGGCGCGGAGCGCGAGCGTAGGTCTGAGACCGCTTGAGAGCAAGATGCGCGCTGCGCTTGGAGCATTGGGCCGTGGGCCGACGACGAGAAGTTGGACATTAACGATGCGTAGGCGTTTGTGAGCTCACGGAGCTGTACAACGCTGGTGTGAGGTGTAGTAACCTCCGCCGTCTTAACAAGACGTGACCTCGCTGAGGAGAGTTTCGAGAGCGGAATGTTCTCATCTTAGTGGGGGAGAGTGTAACGGGGTTACATGGTGTGGAACACACAGGGGTACGAAGTTTTCGGAGAGTTAACAAACTCTCAGTACATAAGTTGGAGAGTTAACAAGGTCTCTCAGTACGTTGGCCGAAAGCCACACGTTATGCATTTGATTAGGTTTAACTATGCTAGATAGTTAAACAGATACATTTACCCCTAGGCGGCTTGGCCGCAATAATAGTAAATAAAACACTTCTGGTTTTGAAGCATAAAAGTTAAGGTATTAACTTTGAGCCCTGGTCTTGGGCTGTAAGTTCCTTTGGATAGGGAACTTAGTATTAGTGACTCTTTGAGTCGAACGTCTTCCTCTGACGCTAAAGCTACGGCAGCTTCGCTGCATAACCGCAGTGGATCCAGCCTTGGATCCCACTCCCGCTTTGGACATAGCTACGGATCCAGTCTTGCCGACTTGGAAGTAGTGGTGGATCCGGACTTGGATCCGGCACCAGACTTCGAAGGGGAGGCGGAAGGTTTGGACGTGGATGTGGATCCCGCTTTGGAGACTGTTTTAGAGACCGAACTGGTTTTGGGCGTGACCTTGAGAGAAGCTCGGACCTGCTTTTGAGGCCGGGGGGATCCAGTACCAGGAGCAGGGGATGCACTACGCGGCCGTTTCGCGGCCGACGGACCCGCCCCACTTGGAGGCGGCAGAGCAACGGAGACGCTAGTGGCAGGATATGACCCAGCCAGGGGAGAGATTGGATCCGGAGATCCAGGGGGAGGAGAAAGGGGATCCGAAACAGCAGCTGTCACCAGCGCCAGTCGTCGGTGTGCCAGATCCCGCTCTGATAAGCTACGATCGCGCTCCAGAACTAGCTGTTGCTGTTGAGCATGAGCTGCAGCAAGTTGATCCTGGCGTTTCGCTGCGGCTGCATCAGCATCTTTCAATTTGTCACCTGGATGGACATAACAGGTGAATATGGGGTTACTAGCGGGGGACAAAAGAGGATCCACGTACTCGTGCGGCGTATCTTGGATTCCAGCTCCGTTTGCGTCCGCTTGGCATCCGCCCACTCGGTAGCCGCCTTGTCCCGCTGGAGTTCGCTGTCCGCCAACTTCGCTTGGATCTCGTCGCGCAATTACGTTATACGTACGAACTCTTGGAGCGCGTAATCTCGCTCAGCAGACGCCTTCTCGAGCGACTCCTTGGTATCTTTCAGCTCCTCAGAGAGTCGAGCCAGAGCTACATCCGGCGACGAGGGAGTTGAATTTGGCGCGGGGGGACCCTCCACGCGCCGACCCTAATGCGGATCCGCCATGGGTGGATCCCACATAGTCGTTGGTCACCACCTCTTCTTGCGTCAGGCGCAACTCGTCGAGGATCAGATCCAAGCTCTCGTCCGCGGCCGCGCTAGCAGTTTGGGAATCTTCCAGATCCCGCTCGAGGTCGTGGATTCGGGATTGAAGCTGGTGGATCTCGGATCTGGCGAGCGCCATCTCCCCAAGGAGATGGTCGCTGTCGTCTCGCATGCCATCCCGTTGACAAGAGGCGCGATCCAGCCGTCTAGTCAAGTCACGAATCTCGACTGCTTGATCGGCCAACAAGAGTCGCAGATCCTGCGATCGAGAGGCCGCACGGTGCTCCCACCCTTGGATGTCCATCGCCTGGTCATGGACCTGGCCTCGCAAAGTTTGGCGTTGGGTGGCGTGCGAAGGCGTGGATAGGGATTGATAAGCCTGCTGAGCCGCCGCCTCGGCGCGTTGAGCTTGGTCCCGAGCATCTTGGGCCGTCTGGAGCTCCGCCGTCAAGGCTCGCACCCGATCGGAAAGAGCTTGGGCTACAGCCCGCAGATCGGTGGGTGACATAGAGGAGGGGCTGACCGGCGGAGTGGTGGATAGGGCCTTGCCCGGCGATGTGCTGGTGTGCGTGGTGGGAGACATGTGTCACGTAGAATAGGAAACAGGTGGAGAAGCAGGGACGCTGGGAGTGGACGTCGTGAGCGCTGTTTTGCAGCGCCGAACACGTACAGGAGGCGATTGTGGTGAAGTGCTTTCTCAGAAATAAGAGAATGGACCTAAGAAGGGGTCACTATCCCGAATCAGTGATAATTTCAAGTGATTAGAGAGGATTTGGATCGCCCGGCGCGGATGCACGTTGCCTGAGGTGGATTGGCCATGACGAGCAGCATCCCGTATGAGCCGACGATGGATCTGGCATGGGTGACGTACGGGAAGGCAAGATCCACCAAGGAATAATTCGGATCCACCCTTACCTGAGTTCACTTAGGTGGATATGGGATATACTATGTACGGGTGGATCGAGTGTGGATCCTATGAAGGAATGATGGTAGGTGTCATCTGAAGGTGGATCTAGTATCCACGACTAAGAAGGCATAATCCACCGCGAGGTGTCCCGGATCCCATACTTCCGAGTTCGGATCCAAGGAGGTGAGGATCCCGCATAGAGGTATCTGGATCCAGGATACAGGGATGGTGGATGCAGTGGGACTCAAACTTTCGTGGGACAATGGAGATCACAGACGATCACAAGACGATGTTGGAGGATTGGAGAGCTCAGATCTATGACGAGTGTACACTTACAGCAACCTGGATCCGGATGAGTGTACCCATAATAGGGGGACCAGAATGATTACGCCATGGATTCGGTGGATCTGAGGATAATACAGCTGGGATGATGGGTCAAGGAGAGAAAGAACATGCAGCCGAGCCTGATAAGGGATTTAGCAGGAAGAAGACATAGAAGGTAGGAATATAGGCAGGTATAGGCTTAAGTATCAATACAGACTTCTATTTGCACAGTAACACGCAAGAGCCTTCCTGCCCTCAAGAATCGGAACTACATTGGCCGTAGGAGCTCGGAGAAGGTTGGGAATTGCGAATCTAGTGTTGGTAGTGATAACTGGATAATACATTGGCCAGATCCTACAACCTAGTGAGCTTTTCCTTTACACGTGCAGATCCGACAGGTTAACCGGATTTACTACTTGGTCGGGTTTACCTAAGAATATCTCAACTCTCAAGATCCCGTCACAGGAGGCGGCAAGTACGACGCAAAGGAAACGCAAAGGAAACGCAAAGGCAAGGGAACACACCTGCAAGACAATCCTACGGCCAGATCCACGATCTAGGCCCCGGATCCATAAGCTCGAATATTCACTTAGGATCCAGAACCAACCACGGACGCAGAGTGAAGCTTTTACCACTGCTGCTCCACCACATCCCCACGTCTCGCCAAGACACTCAAGCTTCACCACTTGAACTCTTCGGAAGTTACCGAGAGAGCAAGATCCCGCCCTACCGACGGGTACACAAGGTGAGGAAAGTTCAGCAGAACACGGATCATCGGGGGACCCCCTCCGTTAGTCGGTGTCTTGGCGCAGTTGGTAAGTTGGATCCAGCAATCTCGCAGATTATGCTGATCCCGCTACACCACAGCCGCGAGGTGGGGTTCGCGTTGGATAGGATTCGACCCTCGTTACAACCGGTGGACAACGCTGGAGGAGACGTGCCAATGGTCTCGTCGGCGTACGGCCGACCCAGTAACAGCGTACCAAGCCAACCAGGAAGCAGACGTTCCCCTAGGACTGCACCGGTTGTTGTTGGAACACCAACGCAAGCGTATTGCCTAGGGGATCCAGAGGAACGACGCCTGTTCAATCGATGAGAACGCCGGCGAGAGGAAGTGGAACGCCGGCGACGGACCCAGCCTTACAGACTCTCATCATGGACGGTCTCGCCCAATTGCTACAGAGGGCTGGGATGACAAACGGAACGCCAGTGCCGTCACCAAGACCTCAAGCGATGGGACACGTGCCACGTACCGTGCCGACGCCGACCCGACCACTGACGCCTTCAATGATGGGGTACCAAGGACCTATGACCCCGAGAATGAGGACGCAAACGCCGGTTTCGACACCAAGCCGAATGCCGATGGCTGCTATTCCTTCGTATGGAGGCGTGTCAATTCCGGTGGCTGGTTCCACGTGGAACGGTGGAGGTAGTGGAACGCGTCAAAGGAGTGCGTTATACCCTCCCTTCCAATTGCCAATGACGTCGACACCTGGGTGGTCTGCTGCTGGAACGATACCCGCGTGGTCCGCTGTGTCTGCTCGGTAGACACCTGCCAGCCCAGAAGCGGAACGTACGGATTTCCGTTCCAGAGAGCGTCACCTATGAATGGTGCGACGTTCCAGGGACGAGTAGGAACGCTAGGACAAGAAGGGAACGTGAGTGCTCAGGGAGGAAGGTACACATCGAGCGCAGTACCTCCGCAAGGGCAAGTGACGAGTCCGTGCTACGACCAAGGAGTCCGCAATGGCTCGCACGGGTCAGGAAGAGGTGCACCGCAGGACGTTTCGATTGTTGGTATCCCGACGGAATTGCGGAACGCTGTGAAAGTTATCGTTCCGTTCTACTCAGAGACGGCCACATACGAAAGGGCGGCCGCGCTCTGGCGTTCCTTCGAGAAGTGTACGCTCGGTATGGACGAGCAAATGCGGTTGACAGCCTTCGAGCAGTGTCTGAAGGGCAAGTTGGGTCAAGAATAGTGGTACAATGCGAGGATTGATGACTTCTAAGCTCTGCGAGTGAGATTACATAACCGCTTCATCTTTCAGATGCCAGCTCAGCTGTGGAGCCGACTCAAGGCCGCTAAGAGGAACTATGACGAATCTGCTGAAGAGTGGGGCGACAGGATCATCACGATGTGCGAGTACCCGAACTATCACGAACCACGTATGCAATACGAGTTCTTTCTCGATGGGTTAAGGAACAAGCCGATGCGGGCCGTTTTGAAAGCGAACTTGGCTGCGTCGATCCAGGAAGCGTGCGCTTTATTGCTGTACAATAATCTGCACCTCCCTGTGAAAGAAGAGGACGAGTTTGCGAATAGTGGAGCGACGCTGAGGAACGCGAGCGCCGTGACGTTTACGCAGTCGCAGATGCTCCAGCCGCTTCAACAAATGAACCGGGTGATGCTGAAGCAGCAGCAGGATCCTGGCACGTCACAAGGGTTCGTTGGCGCCGTGGCTACCACGAACGTTCCAAGTTCTGGCGTTCCAACTCCGAATGGAAACGCACTGCTCGGACCTCTTCGCACTCTATTAGGACCTGACACGCGCGCCACGAAAGGAGAAGTGGTATGCGGGCGCTGTGGACGTGTTGGATGTGGTCGTGAGATGTGAGACGTGTCCGCGGGGCCAAGGCCGTTGCAATCGGTGCAACGAACTTGGACACTACTCCATGGAGTGCAACTGGCCGAGACCCCAAGGAAATTACCGGAGCGGAGAACGTCGCCAAGCGGAGTGTCTGCTATGTGGTAAGGTGGGTCACCTGGTGGCGAGATGCCCGAGCCTCGATACTTTGCGAGGAATGATGCGGAGCGGAGAACGTCGCCAAGCGGAGTGTCTGCTATGTGGTAAGGTGGGTCACCTGGTGGCGAGATGCCCGAGCCTCGATACTTTGCGAGGAATGATGCGGAGCGTGGCTACCGGGAACGTGACTGCGCCCGCTGGTACGTCCCAACAATGAAGGGGGCAGGAGGAAGGGGAAGAAAGTGTCGCTCCTTCCTCTTGCCTAGTTGGCGACACGAAGAGGGATGAGGGTCCACCGCGACAGAACTTGGCGAGTGGACATCAGAGGGCTCTCAGGGGAGGTGGGATGAACGATGAAGGCGCACGTGACGTTGCAGTCACGAGCGTAAAGACGGAAACTGTGGAAACAAAAAGTGGAACGAGCGGAGAGACCAGTCCAACGGAACGGACTGGGCTAGAACGAAACGAGAAGATTGAGGGCTCTACGGAGAAGCCCGCACGAGACGGGTTGGTCGCTGAGGTAACAACGGCACGTTCCTCGGCGAACCTGAACTGGGAATCCGGAACAACGGAACGTTCCAAGTTGGTGCAAGACGTCAGTAAGGGAGCAACGGAACGCCTCGAGACTATGTTGAGCGCCGAAGAGAACTGCCAAGAGAGTGAGGAGGTAGAGACGCTGTCCACCTGCTCAAAGCAGTACGAAGGAGCACTCGAAACGATCATGGAGGACGCATCTGGCGCCAGGTCAAGTCAGTTCTCGGCAGTCATTGGACAAATGAGCACAGGTCAAGAAAGGGCAGAGACTCAGAAGGCTGAGGAAGACGATAAACGTGCTAAGGGGAAGGATTCGACGCAGCACTACGAACGCCTGTTTACCGACGAGGAGCTGGACATGCTCGAGCACGGTGGCGACCAGATAATTGAGAATGAACCCGAGGAGTACGAGAAGGAACTGGAAGAGCGATTGTTCTCGATGAACGAAGAAGAGATTCTGCTACGTGCCAAGCGGAACGCGGATGAACAAGGGAAACCGACACTCGCGGAAATGAGTGCCGAGCTTGGAGTACCGGAAGACGTGTTGGAACGTACCCGGGAGGTCTCATCTGGAGATCTCGGAACGCCGGAATATTGGCTAGACTGGTACGCTCACACGCTAGAGACGTCGACTGAAGCGAAGCGTGCAAATCGAGACTTCAAGGATGTAGGAGGAACAAAAGAAAAGTCGATGACTGTCGTTGGATCTGTTACGACGGACGGGGACGAGCGTAAGGGTTTTGCAGAGATGTCTGGGGACGCGCTAGAGAACGAGTTTATACAGAACGTTTGTGTCGGACTCGAAGAGGACGACGTGTCAATCACGGAGCTCCCTGCGGAGGAGACGGGAACGTTACCATTTCGATGGCGCTCCATAATTCGTAGCCGAGTGTACGTACTCCTCAAACAAGAGCGGAACGCTACGAAGGGTCGTCAATTCGACGTTCCTGAGAGCGAGGGGACGGTGATGCTGAAGACGACATCCCACCATTGCGCGACAAAGAGAACGGAGCTTTATTAGACGAGGACTCGTTCCGGGAATACCTCGTAGAAGTGGGTGGAACGCTGACTGAGACGTTCCAAAATCGAGCGTTGGCTTGAGCACGAGACTATTTCGGAACGGAAGCTTCCGTTATTTGCAACAAGTTGTGCGACAGACGAGACAAGACGTCGAAAACAGTGGCTGCGACCATTGGGACAAGTTCTAGGAGGGTGACTTTCGGTGTGACTATGGAGTACGGAGATCCCAAAATAGGAGAAGAGGAGCCCGAGGTCTATTTCCTAAACGTGAGAAGAGCTCCCAAGCCGCGAAGAAGCCCAGGACTGCGCGAAGTGAGCAGCGGTGATGTCTTCGACGACGGTGGAGGTGTCGTGCCTGATGACAAGCGTGTCATCTGCAGCGTTGGGTGTGTGCAAGCGCTGTCGAACGGCTACATCGACTGCTGCCCGTCCGAAATGCTGGTAGACACAGGTGCAGTCGCCAGTCTTGTCGACAAACGCGTGCTGAAACGTCTCGGTTGAGCCTCCGAACCTCTAAGACCTTATACAGGGAGCTTGGATAGTGTCTCGGGACACAAGATTCGCGTTAGTGGCGTTATCGACTTGCCTGTTACGCTTGGAGCGCTAGCGAAGACGCTTCCTTTCGACTGCGCGAAGTGAGCAGCGGTGATGTCTTCGACGACGGTGGAGGTGTCGTGCCTGATGACAAGCGTGTCATCGGCAGCGTTGGGTGTGTGCAAGCGCTGTCGGACGGCTACATCGACTGCTGCCCGTCCGAAATGCTGGCAGACACAGGTGCAGTCGCCAGTCTTGTCGACAAACGCGTGCTGAAACGTCTCGGTCGAGCCTCCGAACCTCTAAGACCTTATACAGGGAACTTGGATAGTGTCTCGGGACACAAGATTCGCGTTAGTGGCGTTATCGACTTGCCTGTTACGCTTGGAACGCTAGAGAAGACGCTTTCTTTCGTCGTGACAGACCACTTGTTTGTCGACACCATTCTCGGAACGGCGTTCCGTGCTGTGATAGATCTCGAAGAACAGTCGATGACACTGAAAGAGACGGGAGACGTGATTCCGCTGGGCGCGACGAGGGTGGAAGATACCTAAGCGGCTACGATATCGTCGACTGTGCGCTTGGAACCCGGACGTCAGGCCTCAGTGAGATCGAGCGTTTGCGGAACGATGAAGGACCACTCAGTTGTATTGGTCGAGTCCGTTCCCGGAACGGACGAGTCTTTGAGAGTCGCGAGGACGTTGTGTACTGTCATGGATGGAACGGTGTTGGTCGAGATGTGTAATGCTTCCGCGCAAGAGGTAGAGATCAAGTCTGGCGCGTACGTCGCTGCTGTAACCATCGTTCCCAAGTCGGCGCTCGCGACTAGACTTTCTAAGTCAGATGGAACGACGAGGAACACTAGTGCAGTGCTGAGCACGACAAAAGAGAGCGCGACAACCGAAGTTGGAGCGATCGAGGCTGGGATGAGTGCCGCCATGAGCGACAGCAAGGAAGACGACTTCGAAGTGTACTTTGAAGACTCGTCGCTCGGCGCAGAACAGAGGGGCCTTTTCGCGAAGATGTTGAAGGACCTGAGGGACTTATTCGTCGAAAATTCTAAGAAGCCAGGGAGGACGGACCTGCTACGGTTCGGTATTGACCCCGGAGACTACGCGCCAATAAAGCAACCTCCGTACAGAGTGTCGAAAGCCGAAGGGGACGACATGGAAGCAGAAATTCAAGAGTACCTGGATCTCGGATTCATCTGACCTTCGACAAGCTCGTGGGCCGGACCTGTGTTGATGATACGGACGCCTGATGGTGGCGTTAGGTTCTGCATCGATTATCGGAAACTAAACGCAGTGACCGTGAAGAACAGTTATCCTATGCCTTTGATCGACGACATCCTTGACGTTCTGGGGAACGCGAAGCTTTTCTCCAAGATGGACATCGCTTCGGGATATTGGAACGTTCCAATGGATCTCGACAGTGCGGAGAAGACGGCTTTCACGAGAAAATTCGGCTTATACGAGTGGTTGGTAATGCCGTTTGGCTTGTGTAACGCGGTGCCGGCATTTGAGCGTCTGATGGAGAACGGGCTCGTCGATCTCAAGTGGAGGACGTGTCTCGTCTACTTAGATGACTGTGTTGTCTTCAGTGACGACTTCCCGACAAATTGATTCGAGTAAGTCAGGCTCTGGAACGTTTCCGAGCGGCCGGTTTCAAGTTGAAAATGAAGATGTGCCATTGGGGACGTGACCGTGTCAATTTTCTCGAACTCGAAATTTTGTGTTTGAGAACTTATCCACCCAAAGCTTGAAACGCCCGCATTCAAATGTGTTTTCTTCTCGATTTTGTTTTAAACATGCGTAGCCAATACCCGACTTGCGGCGCCAAAGCCGCCACGACACTCAGCTGCCCCCCCAGCTTTGGCGTTCCCTCCCGTAGCTGTGCCATGTTCTGCACTCTTGCTGTAGCAGAATAGGCCATACCGTTGCATAGATGATGATTCGTAATTAATCGTAAAGGGGGATTAGGCGCGGCTTGTGCAAGCAAGCTGGTTGAAATCAACCCTCGCTGGAGGGAGGGAGCAGTCTTGGATTCTCTTCCCGAAGAACAATCCCCTCCATCATCAAAGATCTCATACACTGGTATCTCCCTACCCTATTTCTGCGAAACCCGCCTCTAGTTTTTCGAAGTACACATGACTAATCAACCCTCACACAATAGCAAGCGATTTTGCTGGACCGTCCCAGGGGGCACACAGAGCACACGCTTCAGCACCGCCGTCCCTACTATATTTTGCGTAGTCTAGTTGTGCGGAGGGGAAGAAAGATATTACACATTCACAACCAACGTTCGATTATCTCGCTCCCGATAGTCGTCGATGTGTATAAAAGGTTCCGTGTCTCGATTTGATAACGTTGTCGAAGGCGATAGTTACTGAAGCACACGTCCGATCTCATCGACATATCCCTTTCTCTCTCGCTGGCAGCTCGCGTTGCGCCTTGATCGCTGCATGGAAGCGTTCTCTGTAATGGTCCCTACATTACATAAATAGGAAGATTGCCGTACATAAGTAGGCGCATCAGCACACGACTAGCGTGTGCTGCCAATTAGATAATGACATGTATTTGAGTGGTTAGAGCTGTGGCATTGGTACTTAATAATGTCAGAGTTGATTTTTACTTAAACCTAGGAATCGGGCATCCTATTGCGAGCTTCCTCAACACGATAGTGTAAGCAAGTACGGGCTAGATATTTACTCCGTTGTAACGGAGTAAATATCTAGCCCGTTACACCTGGTAGCACCTCGTAGTCATTCCAATGACCAAGATGGACATGAATCAAGTCCCTGCTTTCCCCATATTACTCGGGGCGAGTGGGAATTTCTCCACCGCCTCGCGGCGATGTCCGAAGAATCCGTAGTCACGTCATTGCTGCGCTCAGCGACGCCCAGCGAGCAGTGCCTTGTTGCACATAAATCCATGGAAATCGAGATCGCCGAAACAAATCAACAAATGTCAACTTCCTTCAGTATCTCCAAAAATGATGTTGTAAAACTAGAGATGTTCACGTACTCCGGTCCAGGTGAAGATCGACTCCCGCTGAACCGTTGGTCTCATGAGATCGCGATCGCCTCAAGGTTGATCAAGGTGCCTTCCGCAAAGGTTAACTTGTCAGGGCAGAGCAAGGAATGGGTTCTCGGCAAGTTGGTCGTCGACCCCAACACCTCCCCCACTCTGGACACCCTCCCCAGTGATCTTCGGCTTGCGTTCGAGCCGCCTCAAGATGAATCACGTATTCGGGCAGACTTCTTCGCCCTTCGGCAAGACCCGATGTCTATTCGCGACTACGTCCAGAAGACACGACACCTCGCGTCGTGTATCGTGTATCGTGTTCAAGCCCATAAATATGGCCTCCCAGGTTCATGTGTTCGTGCTCGGTATACGCGAACGCGTGTCGCGCTACTACCTTACAAGTTTGGATGTCTCTATACTTGAAGAGGGTGTCTGCCCTCGCATTGCGCGAGGCCTACGTGGCGGCGGTGTCATTCGCCCGCGCGCTGTCCCCTGAAGATCGGAAATCAGCGCCCGAGCCCAAGAAGATCAACACTATCGACGCGGCAAACAATCGCCAGCGCCATGGAACACGTCGGAATGGTATTACCGGCTCCCGTTGCCGGAAGGTCGGTCTCCGAGCGGCGGAGGGCCGCACACCAGTGCTTTCGCATTTCGATGCAGCGGCCGTGTGCTCTGACAAGCCAGAAAACGGTCAGGTATAGTAGGTGCGAGCCACCCTACTGGCTGGAAAGACAGTTCGGGTCCCCCTGTTCCAACTCAACCTTCTAGACTTCCTGTGCTGCGTGCACTCTTCCATGCCACCACCACGCCGAGTTATTCAAGTTTGATCATTGTCAGTCTCCATGTCACCGGCGACCGGCGACCATTGCAAGCATTCCTCGACTCACGAGCGACCTACAACTTCTTCCGCACGTCATGCTTGTCAGTACTCGCGTTGGACATCGCTGTCTGTAAAGGTAGAACGGATGTCGCTCTTCAGTTAGTGGATGGGAAATCACACTTCCGTACACGCTCGACGGCTTCCGAAGCAACGATGCATTCCTCGTCATTGAGATGACTTGCGCGTTTGACCGCATCCTGGGTATGCCATGGTTGTCGCGCTATCAACCAGAGATTGACTGGTTGGACTGGTCCGTCAAGCGGCGCAGTAATTATGATGTGAGCGAGGTGTTATCGCACCTCCCGGTCTTCCAGTATGACTGGCCTCCCGTCACCGTCGTGGACCGGCCATCCACGACGCACGTTATACAGAGCGTGAGCGATGGTCCCTCTGTACGGCTTGAGCGGTGCTGCTAACCGATGAATCGTCGCAGCACTGCGAGGATAAAGCCCAACTGGCGGTCGAGCAGGAGCTCCTATTAACCGAGGGGTTACGGTTAAGCAGAGACTGCCGTCGACCGAACCGGTGGTTGAGCACTGGGCGCTGCCGCTGAACAATACTGCGGCTGAGCAGGGGCTTCCGCTAGAAGGGGGTGAGATCTCGTCCAATGAGCGACTTATTATCCTCGAGTTCGCACTCGAGACGGCGAAAGCAGAAATTGGCGTCGGCTGAAACCTCACCGAGAGTACGTACCAAATGACAGCTCACCTGTAGAGTCAGGCTGCGTGCTTGAGTATGTGGGAGATACCTCGTGGAAGTACTTCCTTCGCGGTCTCAAGGACGGTGAAATCATACCGGTCTGCCTGAGCACCGATATCGGTTCGGCGCCGCTTGGAGCGAATACGTTTCAGTGACAATGACGGCCCTCGCGCCCAACGAGCGCTGGTCCGAAGTCGGCCCACAAAGAACACTTCGCCGCTCAATCTTGGAAAGCACTACGCAAATCTGGCAACCCAGTCTACGAGACCCCGCGAATATGAATATGTCTTTCCCGATAAGACTCGAGCTGAGTTACCAGCTAGCCGAGCAATTCACCACAAGATCGATCTCTTGTCTAGCTCAAAGTACTGTGTGATGCGGCAGTGTCCGCTCCCGCAAGAGCAGGCTCAAGCTATCGACGCCTTCTTCGAAAACCTGGTCATGTGCGTGAGATCACATCGCTGCACTCCAGACCCGACGTTCTGTGTGAAGAAAGTCACGGGTGGGTGGTGCATTGTCCACGCCTCCAATAAGCTGAACGATGCTACCATTCCTGCCCAGACGCCGATTCCTCGGAAGGACATGGTGCCCGACGTCATGTCGGGTAGTGAGGTCTACGGCGCCATCGAATTGACTTCTGCATTCTATCAAACCCTCATGATGTTGAGTGACATACCGCCCATATTAATAGCGGTAAGCACTCGCAGCGGCATGTTCTGGGAGTGGCTTGTTCTGCCACAAGGATTGAAAAATGCCCCGCCACGTTCCATCACATGGTCATCCATGTGCTGAGCTCCGTGTGATTTAGCACCAAGTTACTACGACGACATCTTCGTACACAGTCGCGCTGGGGGAGGCCTCAGCACGCTCGAGGTCCACTTGAAGCATCTGAGGCAAGTTTTCCACGTGATGCGCGTGGCATATGCCACAGACTCCCCCGGAACTGCGTTAATGACTGGGTCTCGTCAATTATCTCCGCAAGTATACGAAGAATCACGCCGGATTGATCCAGCCGCTTTCTTCGTTATTGAAGAAATATGTAACGTGATTGTGGGCTTCCGTGCATCAAGCCGCCTTCGACTCGGTGAAGAAGACTCTTGCTGAGGCCCCGATCCTCACGCTCCCAGATGACTCGAAACCTTTTCACTTTTGTGATGCGAACGACTCTGCCATCGGCTGTGAGCTGATGCAATTCAAAGGTTTAGACCACGAGCATCGTGAGCTACTAGTCCAGACAGATAAAACCGGCGGAACACAGCTACCCTGTCCACGCCAAAGTGTTTCTCGCGGTGCGCTACGCTCAGATTAAGTTCAGCGTGTACATGTTGGATGAGAAGGCCTTCGCGGTGTACACCGATCACAGATGGATGACAATATCGACGAAAGGCACCGCGGTATCAGCCACGGTGATCGTGTTCCGACACTGAAATCAGGAGGGCCATCTTGCTGAAGCGATCGACGAGCCCTAAGACACCCGAGCGTCCATATACATCGGGCGGAAGCCCGAAGATAAAGTCCATCGATACCGAGCTTCATGCCTCTGGGGCCACTGAGAGAGGCCACAGAGAAGCCTGCGACGATGAAGAAGGCTTCACGCGCTGACAAATCTCACAGGTGGGCACCCGCTAACGAACCCATGTTTATAGGTGAGGCCAATAGAAGTCACGTGGAACGGCGGCGGACGTCGTCTCGCTACCGAGATGAGCGCCCAGCGTGGCATCGTAAAACTCATAGATAATCCGTGAGTGCCAAACGGGGTCATTCGAAACAGCGATACGGGGGGCATCGAAGTTGTCGATGCGGTATGTCAGCAGCTCATCCTCAAGACGATTACGGTGAATACATCCTCAAGACGATTACGGTGAATACGTACGGAGCGAGAAGGTTCTCCAAGCGTATCGGCGCTGGAAGAGCGAAGCTTCTCCAAGATACTGAAGAACGCAGAGTTATGCGCGTAAGCAGTTCGGATTTCGTCGCGAAGTGGCATTTGCCGGGAGACTCTCGTCAGGCGGACTCCTGACGCCTCGCACGTAGTATACTCGTCTACATCGTCTTCATCGAGCGAAGCTTAGCGATCCAACAAGCTGCATGGGTCGTAATCAGTACGCCGAGACAAAGGGTGAGAATGTTCTTCTTGCCGGATTTGTAACGAACCACGTAGTTATACTCAGCGAAGAGCGATAGCCCCAGCGGACCAACCTCTGGGTGAGTTGGGAACGCTTCAACGCTGTCCTCAGTGATGTCATCACGGTATTTCCGAATCCATCGTCTCCGACCGCAATCCGCGTTTCACGTCGGCCTTGTGGTCGAAGCGCTTTGAACTATTGGGTGCCATGCTGTTCATGTCCACAGCAGTGCTTCGAAGAACATCTTCGAAGCTACGCGACGTCTTTATCCAATTGAAGCTCGTATCTGACAGTTGAAGCTCGTATCTGCCTCTTGCTGAGTTCGCGCTGATCAAAGCGGTACACGCGTCGACAATGTTGGCGCCTTTCTTTGTTAACAACGCACGCCACCCACGTGTTCCCGCTCTCTCTGCCGTGGGTTATCCCACGGCGCCGTGTGCTGCCACTCCGGGTGTGAAAGAAGATGCGGACAAGTCGTGCACCCCTGATTTGACACCACCGGCGACAACGTCAATGCTGAGCCAAACGGTATCGATACCGACTGTCCAGGATTCCTCGAGTGTAGCCCAAAGGTCGCTTTGGTTAGCGCAGTAACACGCGCCAAAACTATGAAGATTATAACGACGCCGCACAACACGACGTCCCCTCTCGCGGCTTGGCCTAACCGTAACCTGATCAACCCCGGAGCTGTTTGAGCACACTGGCGCCAGCTAACTACACGCCGAAGCAAGCATCGCGACCAATCAACTCCGCAGTCGTCTCCGACTTCGTACTACAGCCCCAGTGGTAACGCGCTATGTTCGAGACGCACCGCTGGACGCAGTGTACAAAAAGAAGAAGAACGTTGACAAGACTGGCCGCAAGCACACGGTCGCTTACGACAGGTGAACGAGTGCTCCTGTCAACGGAAGGTATCAGAACCTCTGTGGTTACCAACCTCGGCGCCAAAACAACTCGCTCCCCGTTTTACTGGTCAGTTTACGGAAACCTCAAGGTTGTTTGTGATGCATATACACTCGACATTCCTTCAACACTAAGAACTCCGATATTCTACGTCGAAGAAGGATTGTCATTCCGAGAACCCAGAGGCTATCACCTCGAGCGACACGGCAACATTCCATCGAGATGGCCTTCCTCCTCTCGGCCGCTCATCACTGAACCGTTGAGTGAATCGTCGACCATGACCTACGCCTTGGTTCCCGCGACGGTCTAACGGAAGTTTTCCTTAAAATCGCTCCCTGTGGGACAAGGAGCAACACTATCGCGTGCGTTGGCTGGGACCCTCCCCAGGTGAAGATAACTAGGAATCGAGCAGTCGCTAGCTGGAAGATGTCCGCGAAGTCGTGAACGAATACGAGAATACACTCACGTCTAAAAGCCTGAGTGGTGGATACCCGCCGTGAAGAAGGTAACAAGTCTCCGCGGGTACACGGAGCCGATCGCCGTGATGTCTAAGAAGAAAACTGGAGCCGACGCCGGGATCGAACGGGCGACCATCAGCCCGAAACCGCGGCACTGCACCACTGAACCACTCGGTGGGTAAGCCAAACGAGTGAGTGAGTGACTGAATGAGTGAATGAATGAATGAGTGAATAAGTGAATGAGTGAGTGAGGCAGCTTCCACGAGGACGAGTGAAATCCAAGTTTCCGGGACGCCGGTGTTCTGACGTCGGAGTCGCCTGGGTCTACAAGATACTTGTCAGTAATATCTGCAGTCGCACATCGTCGCTCCGTCAACTGATTGAAGCGCTTTTTGTCCTTGCCATGCGCTCCATATTCTCGGTTTTAAGTACCTGGTGTGCTGGCTTCGTGCTTTTCGCGTCTGCTTGAACATCGTGGATGGATTTCTCCCCACGCGCAGCGAAGTTCCCAGTCGGCTCTAGGTCTTTGCGTCTATGGTGGTCATCGTGTCAGCGTCGCCTTGCAAAACCACTTGCGCGTGTGCTTGTCGCGGGGTTTGACCTCCGTGGAAATCAAACTCACGCGAACTGCGCGGGAACATAATTTGTTATCCGCTCGGACACTACATCACAGAGTTCGCGATACGTCTAACGAATTGTGGCACGGTCCAAGCCTCACTTCAGCAGAAACCCCAGTCGCTCCGCTCCCGCCATATCAGGATGACAACAGTTCGGCACATACTGGTCGGGTGTTGATGCACCTACTTATGTAAGGAGATCCACCTGCTTATGTAATTGAGGGGCTCATTACATTACACCCTCTTAAAGTTGCATTTATGCAACATAGGCGCTGATGAAGGACATTGGAGAAGACTACTGGGACGGCGGAAACGACAGCAGCGACACTCGCGACGTCAAGCCACTGGATTATCAGCAGGAGACTCCCACGCTCGGTGTCGAGTGTGCAGAGCGAGACGTCATGTCAGACAACACCTTGAAGACCACCGGCGTTGGCGCCAGTGTCGACTCTCGTGGGCTTTGATGCAATGGGCCCAACTCCAATTACATAAGAAGGTAGATATTTCTTGAGCTATTACATGGGTAGGCAAAGTGGCACACGGGTAGCGTGTGCCAAGGTGTCATCATTCGATTGGTTGATAGTGATGAGCTCAACTCACTTATTCACCAATCAGGGGTAAAGCTGTATTTGAGTGGCTCACACGAGGCCACGTCTAGCCGCCCTGGTCTCAAATAAATCAGAGTTGAATTTTACACAAACCTAAGACTTGGATTTATTATTGTGAGCTTCCTCCACATTATAGTGTAAGCTAATGATGGAAACTCTTACACCGCTACACCTGGTAGCACTTAGTAGTCCTTCCAACGACCAAGCCTACGATAAGCCATGTCCAGATCGCCGGGGCGACCTGGAGCTGCATTTCCTCATCGTACTCGCGTGGAGTGGGAAGCGCTTCACCGACTCGTGGCGGTGTCCGCAGATGCCGTTGTCGCATCGCTGCTGCGCTCCCGACCAGCAACGTCTTGCAGCACAAGGGTTCATGGAACGCGAGCTCGCCGATGCGAATCGGCGGGTGTCAACTCCCTCGCGTCCATCCCAGGATGTCGTCTTCGTATTCTGGCGCCGGCAAAAGCCGGGTCCCGCTAAGTCGGTGGCTCCTCGAGATCGACATCGCTATCGCCTCGCGACTCATCGAGGCATCATCAGCCAAGGTGAACTCCCCCCTCTCCCGGTTAGCCGGGAACCCAAATAATAGGCCCTTGGCAAGCTGGTTGCCCACCCCGAGGCTTTCCCAATTCTGGAAACTTTCCAGAGCGACTTGCACCTCGCGTTCGTGCAGCGTTCTTCGCCCGTCAGAAAGGGAAGATGCTCATGCGTGATTACGTTAAGAAGACGCACCATCTCGCCTGATTCATCGTGACCAAGAAAATTAATATGACCTCGCAAGTCCACGCATTCGTTTTCGGCACGCGCGAGGGTATCACTCGTTTTTGTCTTACTGGAGCTGAACCCTCCTCTCTCGAGGAGACATTTGCACTCGCGATTCGCGAGGATTACATGGTCACTGTATCGTACGCCGCAACCATACCTGTGGAAGCTCGAGAGTCTACCGCCGAGCCCATGGAGATCGATGCCATCAACGCATCGAGTGATCGACATCGCGGGTCCTACCGCGGTGGCGGTGGGCGAAGAAATCGTTCCCTCATTTGGTTTCGCTGTGGGAAGAAAGGTCACCGCTCTGCGGAGTGCCGCGTGTCAGCTCCCGTCGTTGCGCACGCCGATGCGGAGCATTCCTCGGTCGCTCATTCAAAATCCGACCGGGACCAGTCGGTGCGGGGCGTCCAACTGGCTTAACGAAGGACCGGGTCCTCCGGTGGCTGCCTAGCCTTCGAGCCTCCCTTCCCGTGCTCCATGCACACACCAATGCCACCACTATGCCGGGAGACACGAGACTGATCATCGTCAGCCTTCACGTCACCGGCGCCCGGCGACCACTGCGCCCGCTCGTTGAATCAGGAGCGACCACAAACTTATTTGGCGCGTCGTGTTTGTCGGTACTACCCAAGAACGTCCACGTTCGGAGTGGTCTAGGCGAGATTCAAGTCAAACTCGCAGATGATATGACTCGCCGCCTCGCGCGGCGTGACGTGTCCTTGTCGTACACGTTCGACGGCTTCCGCAGCAAGGACGCCTTCTTCGATGATCGAGATGAGTTATGCGTTTGACTGCATCCTGGGTATTCTATGGCTTGCGCGATATGAGCCAAAGATTGACTCGCTGGACCAATCGGTCAAGCGTTGACATGAATTCGACGTGAGTGAGGTCTTCACGCACCTCTTGGTGGCGCCAAGCGACTGGCCCAGCGTCACAGTCGTGTACAAAACACCAACGACGCAGGCAGCGAACAGAGCGAGCGATGGCCCTCTCTGCATGGCTTGTGCTACGATGTTGGACGAAGAGCCCTCGCGGTGTCGCGAGGGAGATGATAAAGTGGCTGAGCAGAGGCTCTCACAATAAAAGTCGGTGGTCGAGCAGGGGCTCCCACAAAACAAGCGGGATAACAAAGGTTCCCGCCGAACGATTCGGCGGTCGAGCAGATTGGGACCCCGTCAAACGATGCTGCGGTTGAGCAGGGGCTCCCGTGTGATTCCGGCCCGGTCGGGTACGGTCTCCCGCGCCTGGAGAAGGGTCGTGCTTCGTTGAGTAGCAGGGAGTCAGTCCCGAGTGTGGGCTCGGGGAAGACGAAGCAGAAGTCGAAGAGACGACACCAGAAGCCTCGTCGAGATTCCACGCCCAGCGATAGCTCATCGATGGAATCGGTCTGCACGCTCGAGTACGTGGAAGGCGGTGCAAGTCGGTCGCGCACTATCGAAGTCGCGAGTCCGCCGCGCGAAGCGGCGGCAATTACACGCCTTCCCGGCTTGTCCTGGAAGAACTTACTTCGGGACCTCAAAGCTAGTAGCATCAAGCAAGTGTGCTTGATCACCGATAAGTATCAGTGAATGAGTCAGCAAAAGCAGTCGCAACGGATACTGAGCGTTCACGTCCGCAAGGTGCCGAACCTAAGTCGGCTCGCGAGACACGATTCCAAACGCAGTCCTGGGAGGCCTTGTGGGAATCAGAAAATCGCGTATACGACACCGCCGGCGCGTACGCCGACGTCTTCCCGGATGGGATCCCCGCCGAGCTATTGGCGGATCGTGGGGTTCAGCATGAGATCGACCTTGCACCAGGTACGAAGTACTGCGTCACAGGACAATGGCAACTTCTCCGTGATCAAGTGAAAGCGATAGACGACTTCTTCGAGGGCCGCCGGAAGGCTGGGCACGTGCGCGAATGTACCTCCCCCATTCAAGTCCAACATTCTGCGTGAAAAAAAACTACAGGAGGATGGCGCATTACTCACGCATTCAACAAATTAAATGATGACACCATACCCGCGCAGATTTCGATCCCTCGGAAGGACATGGTACTGAACGCCATTGTTGGCAGCGTTATCTTCAGCGCCATCGACCTGACCGATGGATTCTATCAGATCCTGATGAGGACATGTGCCGTACTTCTCACCGCCGTAAATACACCGAGCGGGATGCTCTAGGAGTGGCTCGTGGTGCCACAGGGTCTGAAGAACGCGCCTGTCACATTCAACCTCATCGTCTCGCATGTGCTTAACGCTCCGAGAATTCGCGCCGAGTTACCTCGACGACATCTTCGTGCACAGCCGCGTTGAGGGCAACCTCAGTGCCGTGGAAGTACATCTGACACACCTGCGGCAAGTTATCCAGGTGATGCGAGAGAACAAGCTCTACGCAAACTTGAAGAAATGTGTTATCTGTGCCCCATAGATTCCCGTATTGGGATACTACGTGAGCAAGAACGGTGGGCGCGCGGATCCTGAGAAGGTTTCGTCTATCTGTGCTTGGCCAACGCTGACAAGTCCCACTGAGTTGCGTCAGTGGCTTCGCATGGCTAGTTATATGCACAAGTACACGGAGAATTACGCTGGGTTGATCCAACCGCTGTCCTCGCTGCTGAAGAAGGACGTGACCTGGGAGTGGAAATTGGAGAACCAAGCTGCCTTCGACTCGGTGAAAAGGAGCTTGGCTTCTGCGTCAATCTTGAAGCTTGCTGATGTCTCGAAGCCATTCCACGTCGTCGGCGACGCGAGCGATTTTTCCATCGGCTGTGCGCTGATGCAGTTCGATGATGACGAACATGAACGCGTTTTCAGCTATCAGTCGCGACAACTGAAGCCAGCCGAGAAGAACTACCCAGTCCACGACAAGGAGCTCCTGGCAATGCAATATGCTCTGATCAAATTCAGAGTGTATTTGCTCGGTGATATGTCGTCGGCGTTTTACACTGATCACGCATCGCTGCGGACAGCGATGAAGAGACCTCACTTGTCGCAGCGAATGGCCCGTTGGCTGTCCTTCTTCTCCGAGTACAACTTCGTTGTTGACTACAAGCTGGGCAAGAATAACATTCTCGCCGACGTGCTGTCTCTACGCCCGGACTGCGATCTCCGTGAGGCGCTAGGGCATCAGGTGGTTGATGAGGATGATGACGAATGTGCGGTCTGTGTGTCGTCAGGCATCAACCTGACGCTGGTCACGCCCACGTTCCCGCTGGGCGACGAGACCGCTACAGCGTACGATGATGACCCTATTTGCGGTGACATCTTGAAGCACCTGTGCGCTCCAAGTATCGCCACGCTAAGTGCCCTGTCAAGGACCACGCGCAATGAGATCGATCGGTATCGATTGGACGGCAATCTGCTGAAGTTCAGCATCGAGCGGTTCGATGGACCTGGCGTCGTCGTCCCGAACGACGCTGATCTACGTGCGCGTGTAATCCACGAGTACCATGTCGCCCCGACTGGAGGACATCTCGCGAGAAGCCGAACGCGACACTGTCGAGAGACTTTTATTGGCCCCACTTATACAAGTGGGTACGCGAGTGGGTCCGCACATATGGAATTTGTCAACAAGTCAAACCATCTTCGATGTCTCAGACACCATTGCGTACTCTTCCGGTCGTCACGGAAGCCTGGCGCTCCATTGCGATGGACTTCACCTTCGGCCTTCCTCCCGATACAGCCGGACACACGGGCCTACTTGTGTTCGACGATCGTTTTAGCAAAATGGTCCATTTCGTTCCAGGGGCAGCCTCTATCACCGCGAAAGCGTCAGCGCCCACTTTGTCGACGTGATATTTCGTCATCACGGCCTGCCGGAGTCTATCATATCCGACCGCGACCCGCGGTTTACATCCACGCCTCTTCGTGCCCTTGGAAACTAACCTGCTGATGTCGACCGCGGCGCATCCGGAGACATATGGACAAACACAATGCGTCAACAGAGTCCTTGAAGACGTTCTCCGTAGCTACACGTCTTCGTACTCGAACCGGGGTTTGTTCCTGCCGCTTGCCGAATTCGCACTCAACAACGCCGAGCACGCCTCGACGGGCTTGACGCCATTCTTCGTGAACAACGCTCGCCACAAATGTCCCGGCACTTCTCGCGGTGGGGTATCCCACGGATGCTGGCGGCTCCACCCTTGGTGGGGGAGGGTCTCCTTCGGTCGACATGGATGCTGAAGCTGCGGTCAAACCTCACAACGAGACAGTGTCGTGGTCTCCACCGGTACGCGAGCCGGTGTCTCGGTGCGCACCGGTGACATCACCGGTGGCAACCGTCTTGGGTACTCTTCCCGTCCCCCCCCTGCAGTGACCTACGACCGACCACTTGAAGTCGCACGGCGAGGGGATGAGCGGCCGTCTGGTCGCCTGAATTAGATCTGACTTTGTCGGATTCCGTTGCCCGGATTGGTGTCTGACTCCGTCGCATCTACGTGAAGTGTGGAGAGGGAGCAACACTGCCAGTTGAGTACGCCGTCAAAGGTGCATATAAGGTCAAGGTACTACCTGTCGTCACAGCGAAAGACAAGGTCCCTGGGACGGACGACACGGACTACGGCAATACCGCCACGTATGCGAAGGATACTGAAGCGAAGGGAGAGAGGTCACCGGCAACAGTGTACCCAAGGACGTGCTAACGTGCGGTTCGACAGAGTAAATATACGGTAAGGGTGACATTGGATGCGATGTAAGTTTGGTCAGTCGTGAACTTTACTTGGAAACCCCGAGCTGACTTAATAGATGTGGCTTTATATTTCTTATATTGCTACTTGTGTCGACTTGGATTACTACGTTTTGCTCCGCTCGTCTAGAGCTCGCTATCGTTGATCAGCGCAAGCATCCTGTTCCAGGGCGACTCGCGACACGTGGTGGAGAAGCAGGGTATTGTTTACGCTGGGAGGTGAGATGATTGTGACCGGATCGTGGGCGCTGTCCTTTTAGGCCGAGGCCCACCAGAAGGATGGTGTTGAAGGCCGTCGTGTGGTGACTGAGAAGAAAGCCTCCTGTTTCAGCGGAAGTGTGGCGTAATTGTCGTTGGTGTCGCGCAGAAGAATTGGCGCGAGAAAGAGACGCAGAGAGAAGAAAAGAATTTTGAGTGAACAAGTTTTGGATTGAGAGTATCGACGATGGTCTAGAGAGAAGTGTTTAGTGATGAAGAAGAAGAGAGAATCTTCGAATGCGGCCTTCAAGGTGGTGTGGACGAGCAGCTTGTGTCGGCTCCGGCTGCTTTGGAACGGTTGGAGTGGGGCACGAGAGTGAGCGTCTCACGGGATCCGCGTATTGGTGTGGAGCAGTCTCCTGGTAGAGGTGAAGGGGCTGCGGGGTCGCGAGGAGTGTCGACTATGCGTGTGAGCTCTGAGATGAATGTGCTGCGCGAATTGTTCGCCGACGAATTCAAGGAAACACAGGAAGGAGAGAAAGGCCGGACGGAGGCCGACGTTGATATCAAGACGGGGGTCAAGGAAGAGCCTGAGATGAAGGGAGGGGTCGTGGATGGTGACTCTGCGCGTAGCGAGGGTCCCTATACGACGGATGGATAAACTACGACGCTCAAGAGACATACGACTCGGAGAGCGACGCTGAGTGTGAGCAGGTCGAGATAGTGAAGAGTGAGCAAAAGCCAAGTGGGTTCATTTCCCGGTACACTGGACCGGAAGCTCGATGGTCTGACCGTCCCGCCTTCGGCTCAGCGTGAACAGAGAGGCGTCTGAGGTCTCCGGGGTGGCTACATTCCGGGAATGGCTGCCAAGGCCCCGGTGCCTACGAGGTCTGTGCGTCGCCCTCGCCCGAGTGTTGTTAGTTTCGCGGCTTCCACGTCGAGTGTGGGGCCGGATACCGCTAGGCGTCCGGTTCTGAGAGTGAGTACGATGCCTTTGAGCGGGGATACTACAATGGCGAGAAGTGGTGGACCAGCGCCCAGTCGAACGGTGCCTGCTCCCTCTGTGACTCGACAGAGTGTGGTTTCTCCGTACCAAGCCCTGAAGACGGCCGATTCATCTCAGTTGTCACAGTTGGTTTTGAACGCCATGAAGGTGCTGCCGGTGCTCTTCTCGGCCACGGCGACGGTAGAGAAAGCACACGTTTTCTGGGAGCTCTTTGAGGTTCACACGGAGGGCCTTCCCGATCGATCATGGTTGTTTGTGTTTCGACAGAAGGTCAAGGGTCGCGAAGCTGAGCGATGGTGGTGCAACCCGACAATCGAACGTTCTCCACGCTGAAGGTTCGGTTCCACAACCAGTTTCTAAGCCGTACGGCTGACGAACTGTGGGAACGGTTCGAGACCACAAGACGTGAAAGAGGTGGGTCGGTGGAGGAATGGGGCGACCGAGTTTTCGACCTGTGTGAGTCGTTAGACTACCCAAATCCTTAGATGCGATACCAGTCGTTCCGCCGTAATCGGAGGAACAAGCGCATGCTGGCAACCCTGGATGCAAGCCCAGCTTCCGACATCTCTGAAGCGTGCGAGTGGCAGATGTTCAAGGATGTGCACCGTCCTATTGAGGAAGACGACGACTTCTCTGACGAAGCCCCGGCTTAGAAGGGCAGGAACACGCCTGTGTTGGCCTCCGTGGATGCGCTAGCACAAAGGATGAAGCGTTTTATGCAGCAGCAGCAACAGTGGCAGCAACAATTGGTGCAGAATCAATGAAGTGCGCCTCGGTCCCCTCGTGACCGTGGTCGTGTGATGTCTGCCGTCTCGACAAACCGTTCCTGCCACGAACGGACAAGCCCCGCCTGAAGGTCTTCGACAGTCGAACCCAGGATGGGGTTCCTGTTTGTGGCCGTTGCAACTACCGTGGCCATGGTCATGTCACTTGCAAACGAGCAATCACGACGTGCAGAAACCGCGACGTTTTGGGCCATGTCTAGGTCGAGTGCGAAGCTCCTAGAAACTACAGTGGTAATCAAGGCGGAGGGTACGGTTCTCGACCGCCCCGGGGGTGTTTCTTCTGCAACGATCCTAATCATAACATAGCCGGATGTCCCCTGATCGGAACCCTGCGCTCGATGGTGCCGCAGGATGCCGGTCCAGCGCTGACACTGAGTCAGCCTGCTCCTCGTCAATGATGGGGCGAGAGGAGGGAAAGGAGGAGTCCTTCGTTCCTCTAGTCTACGTAATGACTCAAGTGACGGTGGCGGGAGAAGATCAAGAAGAAGAACGCCTGCTGCCGTCGAGATGGACGAAGTTGAGGAAGCAGGAGACGGAAGGGACGATGGTGTGACGGCTGTGGAGGCTGTGGTAGAAAGGGAAACTTCGATAGTACGTGATACGGTCGAGACTGTTGAGACGGTTGAGGACGCTGAGAGGTTTGCTGTAGAACCAAAGGCAGCGGAGGTTTGTGGGACTACTGAGGTGTTCGTTGCGGAAACGATGACAGAGGAGTTTGTGAGTCTGCGGGAGAAGCAGATGATGGCACCGCAGTGAACGACAGTACGTATGGTGTGGTCGCGGTGACCGAGGGAGACACTCCAGTGGACGAGGATGAAGAGGTGTTTTAAGATGATGTAGAAAGTGTGTCAGACAGTGAGTCGGAGGAGGGCGTGGACGAAGATAGGTCTACTGAAGCGTTGTTGACTACGTTCGATGTGACGACTGAACCGACGGACAAGAGCCAAAGAGTCTCGTTCTCTCGACTGCGTCATAAACCCCGTTTGGGTGCAGAACCGCCTCTCAAGTCTGCGCTGAAGAACCGGTTTTTGACCATAGGCCGTCGGAAGACGCGGACATTGGAGTGGGAAAGACTGTGCTCGCTACTTGGACGCTGGAGGATGGCTCAGAGGAAACGGTTGTCGGGGTGGTGGCGCAAGAAGTCGTCGAGATAACGATTGAGAGAGAAGCAGCGACCGTCCCTGACCATGGTGAGGTCGTCAGTGACTTGATTATGGTTGGCGAAGCGCCGGAGGCTAAGTATTCACGTCTCTTTACGGACTCAGAACTAGAGGCCATGGAAGAATGTGACCGAGGGGAAGAAGAAACGGTTCTGGCTGGAGTGAAGGTAGTCGCTGAGAAGGAAGAGTATGACAAGGAGCTGGAAGAGCGGTTAGGCCATCTAGACGAGGTGGAACGCAAGCGTTAGATGAAGGTGAACGCTGAGACTACAAAGGATCCGTCTTTGGAGGACATGACGAAGTACTTGGGAATCTCTGAGGAAGTGCTAGAGCGAGTGAGTAAGCCCAGTGAGAGTAAGTTGAAGAGACCCGAATACTGGTAGGGGTGGTTTAGCGATACGCTCGAAAGTTCGGATAAAGCTAAGAGAGCTAACCGCGACTTCCGTTCATCGTCGGAAGGTTTCACGGAGATTACTGTCAGGACGCCGCAGAAAACCTCTGGAAGGAGGGCGTACCTGATAATCCTATGGTTGCAAATGCTGAAGTGAAGGATTGTCCTATGGCGGGGGATGCTCTGGTAAATCCGACGATGGAAAGTCTCGTGTGCGAGAATATTGCTCCTTCACTAGAAGCCGAGCGTATGGTGGTCACGGTAACCGAAGTACAACCGTGTGATTTGCCTTTGAATGGAGAACCTTTAAAAGAAGAATGATTCGAAGCGTCGCATGTAAAGCCGTCTATCGGATGCTCAAAGAGGTGAAAGAGTGTCCGTCGAGGAAGACAGTGTGCTCGTCGTGGACGCATTCGAAGTCCAGAGTATTGGAGTATCTCCACTAAGAGGCAAAATACCGAGCCTGGATTGGGAGTGCCTACGCTGGCATGCGGAACGAATTATTCAAGAAAAGGAGTTGCTGGGCGAATTCTAGATCCTTGTTGAGGGCTGGGTCGAGCGGTCTTTCGAAGGGAATGCGGGCCATATTTGGCAAAAACCGGTTGACCGTACGGGTAAGAAGCAAACCTTGGGTGGAAGTCGAAGTCGACGCCGACGGCAACGGCGTGAACATGGCGCGGTATGCTTCGACTGTTCTTCCCTCTACAAGGACAGTGCTGAAGCTTTGGACAACTTTAAGCTCTGCCAAGAAGAGGTCGAAGACGTGTCTCATTATGTGCAAGTAGTGTTCCCCGAACGTCCGCCTTCTGATCCACCTCCTAAACGTGATTTAAGAACAGTCACGGTTGAGCTGCCCGATAGATTTGGCGTCCGTGATAACGAAGACGAAGAAGGCCCGTTGAGGCCACGATGGTGCAGGGAGGATGACGTGTCGCTTGCGCTGTCGGAAGCTTTGAGGCTCTCGCTGGAGGGTATATCGACTGCCTACCGTCGTAAATGCTTGCCGACACTGGCGCGACGCTTAAGCTTATTGACAGGCGATTTCTTAAGCGGTTAGGATGGTATTCAGAGCCCCTACAGCCGTATGACGATAAAGCTATCAGATCGACTAATCATCGACTCCGCGTCCGTGGGAGAGTCGATCTGTCAGTCCGATTGGGATCGAAAGAAGTCTCTGTGAAGATAATAGTGACCGACAAGCTACATGAGGGCGCTATCCTGGGATTCGACGTAATAGGAGCATTCGGCGACCTGATCGATGTGGCAGACAGGACTTGGACGCTTAAGGACACTGTTGAAGAGCTTCAGTTGGGAATGACCGTCGTACATGATGCCTACATGGCTACAATGGCCTCGTCGGTACGGTTACCGCCTCGGGGTCAAGCGCTAGTGGTGGGTAACGTCGTCGGAGGCGCGAGAGACAATGATATCGCGCTAGTGGAGGGTGTCGTCGAGCTGCCGCCTACCTCCGGAATAGCTAGCTCGCTGTGTAATGTGGGGGGAGGCAAGGTGATAGTCGTAGTCTGCAACGCGTCAACAGATATGCATTGGATCCAGAAAGGAGAGGTTTGTGTGGTCTGCCTCTATCGTGTCGAATTCGGCATTTGATTACGAAGACCCGCCCGGAGGAGAGGAACCCCTGGACAAGAACGTGCATACTGAAGGTGTAAAGAGCCCCGTAACTATGGCAGTCACCGAAGGGCAGAGAGAGGAAGTCTGCGACGAAGTGAGGGCTCTAAGCCTGACGTCCCGATGGACAAAGACGCTGGCGCGACGGCCGACTTCTCTGAGTCAGACCTATTCGTTGAGCAGAAGACACTGTTCCGGTCCGAGCTGAACGGCTTCTACGATATGTTCGTGGCGTCATCGATGAAACGGAGATGCTGTATTTTAAGGTCGACACGAGTGACAGTCCCCCGATCAAGCGGCAGCCGTACCATGTGTCGCTAGCTGAGGGAGAAGTGATGGAGGCTGAAATTCAACAGTACTTTGAGAACAAATTCGTTTGTCCTTTGAACAGTTCGTGGGCTATTCCGGTTCTGATGATTCGCGAGCCAGACAGAGAAATCAGGTTCTGTACCGACTGAGCGCGGTGACCCTGAAAGATTGCTATCCCATGCCTTTGATCGATGATATCCTCGACGTACTAGGGGTGCGCAATTGTTTTGACTATGGATATTGCGTCTGGCTACTGGAATGTTCTCATGGACAAGTACAATATCCCAAAGACTGATTTCAAGTGCAAGTATGGTCTGTACGAGTGGCTAGTGATGCCTTTTTGATCTTTGTAATACTGTACCCGCGCTTGAACGGTTGATGTAGACAGGCGTAGTGGACCTATAGTGGCGTATTTGCTTCGTCTACCTGGATGATTGTGTAATCTTCAGCAAGGACTTCCCGACTCATTTAGTGCGTGTGAGGCAAGTACTCACGAGGTTCCGTCAAGTCGGTTTTAGGCCGAAGATGAAAAAGTGTAACTGGGGCCGTAGCCAAGTCGCTTTCCTGGGGCACACAATGACTTCTACCGGGATCCTACCTAATCAAGAGAAGGTCAAGGTAGTGATGAACGTGGAGCTCCCGCAAGATCTACATGCGATCCGTTCGTGCTTGGAACGGACGAGCTATTTCCGTCGCTACATTCCGTGATATGCCTCATTTCGGCGCCCCTAGAACGGTTGAAGGTGAAAGATGCTCCATTTGCGTGGAATGATGATTGTGAGGCGGCATTTCGCCAGCTCAAGCGAGCGTTGATGAAGCCTCCGATCCTAGTCTACCCGGATGTCAACAGACGTTTCAAACTTTACGTGGACTCGTCCCGATACGCTGTCGGAGCCTGCCTAATGCAGGAAGTAGACGGTCGAGACTGTGTAGTGGAGTACGCTAGAAAATTGTTGACAGAGTCCCAGATATACTGGATCACCAAGCAAGATGGGATCTTGGAGATCGAATGTTAAGGGGTTGTATGGTCGACAAGAAAGTTTTGCTGTTACTTGGACAAGAGAGAATCCGACTTCTACACTGATCATTCGGCTCTCACCTTGATCTTCAGTCGTGGAACCGTACTACGACCGCGAAGTTTACACGATGGTTTGGTGAAGTGCTTTCTCCGAAATAAGAGAATGGGCCTGACGCGGGGTCACTATCCCGAATCAGTGACAATTTCAAGTGATTAGAGAGGATTTGGGTTGGTGGCACGGATGCAAGTTGCCGGTGGTGGATTAGCCATGACAAGCGGCACCCCGTATGGAATGACGATGGATCTGGTATGAGCGATGTACGGAAAGACAAGATCCACCAAGACTTATCTCGGATCCACCCTTACCTGGATTCACTTAGGTGGATATGGGATATACTATGTACCAGTGGATCGAGTGTGGATCCTATGAAGGAATGGTGGTAGGTGCCATCCGAAGGTGGATCTAGTAGCCACGGCTAACGAGAAGTCAGGATCCACCGCGAGGTACCCCGGATCCCATACTTCCGAGTTCGGATCCATGGAGGGAGGATCCCGCCTTGAGGGACCTGAGGGACCTGGATCCAGGGTATAGGGATGATGGATGCAGTGGATCTCGAAATTTCGTGGGACAATGGAGATCACCGACGGTTGCAAGATGATGTTGGATGATTGGAGAGCTCGGATCCACGGCGAGTGTACAATTACAGTGAGGTGGATCCAAGCGACCTGGATCCGGATGAGTGTACCCATAATAGGGTGACCATGATGATTACGTCATGAATCCGGTGGATCTGAAGATAACACAGCTGGGATAATGGGTTGAGGGAAGAAGGGACATGCAGCCGAGCCTGGTAAGGGATTTAGCAGATGAAAGACATAGAAGGTAGAAATCCAGGCAGATATAGGCTTAAATATCAATACAGACCTCAATTTGCACAGTAACACGCAAGTGCCTTCCTGCCCTCAAGAACCGGAACTACATTGGCCGTACGAGCTAGGAGAAGGTTGGGAATTGCGAATCTAGTGTTGGTAGTGATAACTGGATAATACACTGGCCAGATCCTACAACCTAGTGAGCTTTTCCTTTACTTGTGCAGATCCGACAGGTTAACCGAATTTACTACTTGGTCGGTTACACCCTAGAGGTTCTCAACTCTCAAGATCCCGTCACAGGAGGCGGCAAGTACGACGCAAAGGAAACTACAAAGGCAAGGGAACACACCCGCAAGGCAACCCTACGGCCAGATCCACGATCTAGGCCCCGGATCCATAAGCTCAAATATTCGCTTAGGATTCGGAACAATCCACGGACGTAGAGTGAAGATTTTCCACTGCTGCTCCACCCCATCCCCACGTCTCGCCAAGACACTCAAGCTTCACCACTTGAACTCTTCGGAAGTTACCGAGAGAGCAAGATCCCGCCCTACCGACGGGTACACAAGGTGAGGAAAGTTCAGCAGAACACGGATCATCGGGGGACCCCCTCCGTTAGTCGGTGTCTGGGCGCAGTTGGTAAGTTGGATCTGGCAAACTCGCAGATTTTGCTGATCCCGCTACACCACAATGGTGCGCGTGCCCGGATCTTTTGGTGACTCGGGATTTCACCGTGAGTCCCAAGAAGATGCTCAAGTGAAGATTGAGCCAGGGGAAGAGTCTTCTTCAGGATGTTGATCCGATGATGCGCCTCTGAAATGAACCAGATCTGCGGATCCGATGGAGTTTTGGGACGACCTCCCCCGCCGGAAGAGAGGCGGATCCGGATCCGGTATTTAGAAGAAAAAACCCTCTCTCTCCCTCCCCAGGGCCCCCTCAGGGCCCCCTCCGGATCTTGACGCAAGTCAAGATCCGCTAACAAAACAAGGAAAAGTGAAGGCGAAATGGTATGCATTTGCAGATTCACCGGTTAAGCCAACACTGTACCTAAACCCAACCCCGCTAGTCGAAGAAACGAGAAAGAAGACGAAAACGAGTAAGACTACGCGGAAGAAGATGCAAGCTCCAGAGTCGGAAGAAGACCAAGCTGGATCCAGGTCAGGCTGGTCAGACAAGGATCTCGAGTTTGTGTATCGCCACCAAGCTTTACGCGACTTCCTGCATCAAGATCCTGTCATGCAGATCCTGAATCCACGACAGATCGAAGATCCAAGAGAACCGGTGAGAGCACCAACGAAACCGACGAACAAGTTGGTGGCAGTCAAGGATCTTTACGTTTGCTTACGGGAGTCAGGGCATCGTAGCTGGGGTTGTTCGACGCAGAGGATTATCTTCGAGCTAGACCCTGGATCTCATAGTATCCGCGACGCGGGACCTCTTTGCCAGAGTTAAGTCCATCACCGGAGAAAGGTCGCGCACTATGGATCCGGTGTCGTCGCCGAGGGTCAGCCAAGCTGCGTCCTCGAACTACGAACCCGCCGCTGAGGATGAGTCAGACACGTCGTCCGAACCACGACGCATGACTTTAGAAACCTCCGGGGCATCCATGCTGGAAGCGCGGGCGAGGAGCCGAGGACAGGAAGTCCCTGTGAGCGCGAAGGCTCGGGATCCAGTAGGCCCTACGCGTGATCTGACACAATCCAGCCACGATCGAGCCAGATCCGGCAAGAAGCCAGTGGGATTATCGTCAGATCGGGCTCAAGGTAATCGCCTCACGGATCCGGTCTCGCCAGTGGACCAGACGGCCACAGGCTCTTCCGACACTTCCTCGGGCACCCTGCAGCGAGACTTCGAAGCTGCGATGAGTCGTTTCCTGGCCGAACAGGGTATGAGAGCGCCCGTGCCACAAGTGCAAGTGCTCCACGAACATGGAGCACGAGACGTGGAGATGGAGTCCGTGGAGGGAGACAACTCCCATGATGAGTTCGACCCAGATGATCTGGATGGCCCATCCACTTCGTCAGCAGTGGTAGCAACAGCCACAGCCGGGGCAGGTGGATCGTCCATGATCCAGAGGGTACGGATTTCAGCCATATCGGATCTGAAGGAGTTCACGGGCAAGGATCAAGATGAGGACCGAGCGAGAACATGGATCAGCAAAGTCAAGTCGGCCCTCATGAGAGATCAAGCGTCGGATGCTGAGAAGTGTTTGACCTTTGCGGGTCTGCTAGCGGGGCCAGTCAGGAACTGGTATCGGCAGCTGGTCAGATCCACCAGGAACAAGTGGCCAGATTTGCTGCGCAGTTTTGAGACCCAGTACTGTGGA
>NW_003303704.1:303137-304838 GCF_000142945.1 Phytophthora infestans T30-4 | reverse complement strand
AAGTGTGGTGTAGGGAATTCCCAGATTCGACCATACGCCGACCTACTTAAGGTCAAGAATCGGCTCGGTCTGATAACCCAGAGCTTAGGAGCCAAGGATCACGGTAAGTACTCGGCCATCTGTCCGGATATGCTATCCGGACAGCCGCTGAGCTCAACGGTCGCCGGAACTCAGCCGAAGGGTCGGTAGAGATCCGAAACGACTACATTTCATTAGATATTTGTATGAGAAGCATAGGATTAAATAGGGGGAGCCGAAAGGGCTCCCAGAAGATAACAGAGCAGAATTTTCCTAGTCCAAGACACGTGTACACTTTTCCGGTAAGTCCCTGCATAGGGCTGGATTATGCCTGCCGTCAATACTCGAGAGGCATAGCTTGTAGGGTATTGACTGGTAGCGCCAAGAGATTAGGTCGGTCCGGGTAGGACAAAGTCTCGCTACGCGCGAAAGAAAGTCTTGCATACTCAGCGGGCCGGTACGTCGGATAGCCCGGGTGCCGTAACACTTCTAGCTGAGCTGCCTCTGCGCTCGGTGACCTGTAAAAGCGCTCGCGCGCCGTCGTCCATCCTTTGGTGGAGGGCACAGGGTTGTGAACGAGCTCAGCCGAACCAAACTCGGCGGAGCCTCGGAAGTGATCTGACTTGGTTAGTCGGAACCGGGTGGAAGCGAGCCACTCGTCTGTCCCGGAAGGGCCGGACCGCGAGGGGACCACCCTCTGCGCAGGCCATACAAACCGCCGACCTAACTCGGCGATTCGTTGTGGTTTGTGTAAGGAATCCACATCTGACGATATTTGTGTGTTCTACTACACCACAACTGGTGCCGCGACCCGGGAACAGGAGTGTGTGCTTGTTTTTATAGGTGCCAGCTAAGCAGCGCTTTATTGATATCGATCCGTTCCTCAATAGTTTTCTCCAAGGTCTTCAGATCGTACGCCTGAAATAACTCTACTTTATCCTGAATCGTTTCGAGTGTAAGGTTCATCGGGTTCATCTCCTGTTTTACTATTCCAAAGCCCGCTCCACTTCCTGCTTTAATTGGCCTGCATCAAGCTCAATAGGGAACTGGAATTCTTTATCCTTAATAAACACGGTCGGCACCATTTTGACATGGCGTTTGATGGCTTCGGCCGTAATCTGCAAGCTTGTTTCGATGTTGTCCGGCTGCTCCTGCAAGCCGTATTGCTCCTGCAGCATCTTTTTAATCGAATGGCTGTCCGACTCGCTCCAGCTGCTTTGTTTGGCAAACAGCTCCTTCATGAGTTCGTAGACCCGTTTGGGATCGCTGTAATCCAGAAAGGCGTTAGCCAGGGTGCCGTATAAAAGCATTTCACGCGGTTTGTCATAATGTTTGATTACATATTGGACCTGCCCCTCCGCGATATAAGGGGTTAAAACCTCGTCAGCGGCTTGAAAAAACGTGGCGCAGTACGGGCAAGCCAGATTTAAAAACACTTCGACTTTGACAGGCGCATCCTCCCGGCCATAACTTAAAAAGGCATTTTCGATCCCTGTTGGCATACTGAAATCCCTCCCGTGCTTATTCCTTTATAACCTTAGATTAAATTATAACTTCTGCATGACCCGGATGTCATTTCTAGCATTCAGCAGAAGGTACGAACGGGTCCTTGTTTCTAAGGGGCCGGAAAAAGGTCCGGATCTCCTCGGCCAGCGCCTCGGGTTCTTCCAGGGCTGTAAAAGA
>NW_003303704.1:301173-303037 GCF_000142945.1 Phytophthora infestans T30-4 | reverse complement strand
CTTCTACTACACCACAACTGGTGCCGCGACCCGGGAACAGGAGTGTGTGCTTGTTTTTATAGGTGCCAGCTAACCAAGTTAAGAGGAAGAGAAGAGAAAGAGAAGAGTAAAGATGGTCAAGGGATCAGCAACTCCGAGCGACGGAAGCCCAGCGACGGCTGGAGGATCGCCTCTCGCGGGGTCGGACCCGGCGGATCAAGACTCATCGCCATGACGATGGAGGTGGGACGAACCGTCCAGTTCGACGAGGATGGCCAAGACCAGGAGAGCGAGAACGGAGATGCAAGTGAAGGAGAGTATGAAGAGAAGGCCGAGACCGCTGAGCTCGGAGAAACGAAGACTACCGACGAGCTACTTGGCGAGGTGGAAGAGTTGACGCTGCAGGTGGGACGCATGGGAGCCCCACGTCCTGTCGAGCGCAACTTATCCGCCGAGCTCGACGAAGGTGCGGACGATGAAGAAGATGAAGAAGAACATGGCGTTGCTCAAGGGGACCGTCCGCCCCTTATTCCGAAAGCGACGAGGAACGCCGATACGCCGAGCGCCAATAAAGTGTTGGCTCGACTCGGCGAGGAGATGAGAACGAGATCGGAATGGATGATGATGTTCGCGCCTGTAGCGATGGCGCAGGCGAAGTGGCCGATGTTGGGTCCCGAGCTAACTCAGCCGGTGCGTGCAGCCAACATCAACCAGTTGGTGAAAGAAACTGTGTTGCTGTTGAAGGCGATGGGCTATCGGTGCAACAGCCGACCAAACAGCCTCATCCTGTCCGACTGGAGTCTGACCCGTGGCGGAACCGAACTATGGCAATGGAAGAAGAAGCTGAGAGTGGCGTTTGGATTGGAGAAGGCCCCTGGTGAAACGAAGAAGGTGTACAGCCGAGTAGCCGAGTTCAAACCACTCGGCGAGGACCCGAGCAAGATTCCTTTGCCGAAGACCCCGGAGACGAAGAGACGTGAAGTGTTCCGCGCTACGCAAGGAACTCCGTACTTAGAAGACTCTCACATGCTGACTCCACTGAAGCTAAACCCGACTCAGCGAGCGCCGAGTCGTGGGCAGCGAAATGTAGGTCGTTACCGTGAATTGTATGACGCTGCAGATGAGGCTGAGGCTTACGAGGAGGATGAAGAGGACGACGACGCCTTCGACGTGAGAGGTAACCCGTGAAGAAACCGTGAAGGACTACATCCCGAAACTTGAGCTTTGACGCGACTGAAGAGGACTCGACGCAGTACCTCGAAGTCCGAACTCACGCCTCGCTCGACAAAATCGCCGAGTTCGAAGGAAAGCGCTACCGCTCTGACGCGTCGCTCCAGTGGCTCAAGCGTTTCATCTACGAGATGAAGAGCACCAGGATGCCCCGAAGTGCATGGTGCGAGCCTTTCTCGCTATGCTTGGGACGCCCGGCGAAGAGTTGGTACAGGCAGCTGCCGAAGAAGACTCAGCGACGTTGGAAACTACTCAGCGAGGCGTTCCTGGATTATTATTGCTAACAGTTCGACCAATCCGCCCGCACTCGTTACTACTCGGCGAGACGTAAAGTCAACGAACCGATCTGTGACTTCCTGATCCGACTCAACGGGTATGCTCGGACGGCCAAAATCCAGTACGAGAAGGGTGGCGCCGACGCAGCTGACCATGTCGAACACTTCTTGCTGCATTGTGGTGATGACGATGTGATGGATTTGATGTACCCCTTGCAGTTGGAAGACATCAGTAAGGTGGAACAGATAATCAATCGTCGGATCCTCGGCGAGAAGCGCAAGAAGCAACGCGACCGACTCGTGATCGCACGAGGCCGAGATGACAAGCGGAAGGATCAGAGCACGCCGAGATGAGACGCGAAGTCGCAAGGAAGAAAACC
>NW_003303704.1:288311-289158 GCF_000142945.1 Phytophthora infestans T30-4 | reverse complement strand
TTAGTAAATTCGGTTAACCTGTCGGATTCTCACAAGTAAAGGAAAAGCTCACTAGGTTGTAGGATCTGGCCATGTAATATCCAGTTATCACTACCAACACTAGATTCGCAAATTCCCAACATTCTCGGAGCTCGTACGGCCAATGTAGTTCCGGTTCTTGAGGGCAGGAAGGCACTTGCGTGTCACTGTGCAAATTGGAGTCTGTATTGATATTTAAGCCTATACCTGCCTGGGTTTCTACCTTCTATGTCTTTCATCTGTTAAATCCCTTACCAGGCTCGGCTGCATGTCCCTTCTTCCCTTGACCCATCATCCCAGCTGTATTATCTTCAGATCCACCGGATCCATGGCGTAATCATTATGGTTACCCTATTATGGGTACACTCATCAGGATCCAGGTCGCTTGGATCCACTTCACTTGAAAGTGTACACTCGTCGTGGACCTGAGCTCTCCACTCATCCAACATCATCTCGCAACCGTCTGTGATCTCCACTGTCCCACGAAAGCTCCAGATCCACTGCATCCATCATACCTATACCCTGGATCCAGGTCCCTTAAGGCGGGATCCTCCCTCCTTGGATCCTAACTCGAAAGCATGGGATCCGGGTCACCTCGTGGTGGATCTTGACTCCTCGTTAGCCGTGGCTACTAGATCCACCTTTAGAGGGCACCTACCATCCTTCCTTCATAGGATCCACACCCGATCCACTCTTGTATAGTATATCCCATATCCATTTAGGTGAATCCAAGTAAGGGTGGATCCGAGGTAAGTCTTGGTGGATCTTGCCTTCTCGAACATCGCTCATACCAGATCCATCGTCACTTCATACGGGGCGCTGCTCGTCA
>NW_003303704.1:282125-283444 GCF_000142945.1 Phytophthora infestans T30-4 | reverse complement strand
AGAGACATCGAGCCTTGGTCAGCCAAGAAATGAACCGAGTCGCGGTCATCTCCATGAAGATCATAGTCCTGTTCCGGAGTTGCCTTTTCGGGCTGAGTGGATATTCCCTCGGACAGCGGACGCCATCCCGAGGGCCGGGTACGTGGATTCACTCATCACCAGACCTCTCGTGGAAGAACTGACAAGTGCTGCCCCGTGGGATACGCTGGTCACCACACCGGTGGATCCGGTTAGCTTCAGGGGTGATGTGCGTGGGCGACTTGGGGTATTCGTTCGGGCGCTCCGGGATTTCGCCTCCAAGCACCGGGTTGCTATATGGGAGGGCACTCACCGGTTCCCCATCTCTCGGAATCAATTGCAGGGTTCGACTTGGTTGTCCAACTTCAACAAGAAGCGTGGTAACCGGCGTAGCCATGCGGGCCGAGCTTGGAAGAGAGTCCTTGTGATCCTCGTGTTAGCAATCCAGGACGGTTGGTGTGACGTGGATATTTTGCTGGATCCATCCTTCTTGCATCTACCCCGCGACGCGAGGATAAGGTAGCTTGGTTTCCGGGATCCGTATCCCGTCAAGCCAACTTGGAGGATCCCAACCTCCATCGCCCAGAACCCACGAGCCTATTGGAAGCCTTGCGAGAGATCGACGAAGCCGAGCCTTGGCGCATCCAGTTTCGCGGGGACCTGAGCCAACACCCAGGACGCCAGATCCAGCGTCTAGTGGGCAAGTTCTTCAATGTTCAGCCCAAGACTACCTGATCCTCATCACTCTTCGACACCACGCCCCAGTTTCCGTCTTCGTGGATTCCTTTCGTAGCAGTAACTAGCGACTGGATACTGGGTCGAGCTAGCCTTTTGCATAAGCTATTATAATCCACACTTTCTTACTTGAATATGCTTACAACATTCCTTCGTCGGTTGAGAAATCTAGTCCACCCTTTCAGTGTACACCTGGATCTGGGCTAGATCCACCCTTTCAGTGTACACCTGGATCTGGGCTGGATCCACCCTTTCAGTGTACACCTGGATCTGGGCCGGATCCACCCTTTCAGCGTACACCTGGATCTGGGCTGGATCCACCCTTTCAGCGTACACCTGGATCTGGGCTGGATCCACCCTTTCAGCGTACACCTGGATCTGGGCTGGATCCACCCTTTCAGCGTACACCTGATTCTGGGCGAGATCCCGGATCCAGTTGGATCTGCGCCTGGATTTCATCCGGATCTAGCGCCAATGACCCAGGTTCAATCGGGTCAGTATAGTTCGGGCCCTTGAAAGCTCGTGCTAGAAATCAAGCAGGACTCCTCACACGTAAAACGTCAGTG
>NW_003303704.1:277043-278511 GCF_000142945.1 Phytophthora infestans T30-4 | reverse complement strand
CATCCAGATTCAGTGTGCTTCCGGGATCTGCACTGCGAACACCTGACTTGTGCTGCCCCGTCCATGAGATCTCGGGATCTGTACATCCCACGGTCCCCGGGTACGGTATCCCCCGGTCGAGAGTTGTCTCCTGTCTTCGCCGTTCGATCGTTGGACGCAGTGAGACAGACTCGACGGTAATCTTCAGGGTCGGAGTCCGAGCCGTCGGATCCTGACTCAGTTCCTGAGTCAGGCGCCGTGACTTGGTGGACACGTCGAGCTGGGGCCGTGGGCGTCGGGGCCTTTTGGCGATACTTGCCGGATCCGACCGCCGCCTTCTTCTGGCGGTGTTTCGCGCGATCCACCGCCCGCAGTACTTCTTCAAGCTCGTCTGCGTCGGGAAGTCGTAACAGGGTCAGCCTGTCGGCCAGATCCACATCTCCCAACGTCTCGATGAAATGATCCACGTGTTCCCGCAGTACCTTGGATCCCCCATCCTTGATCTTCAACTTGGCCCGTAGACCGGCCACATTTAGTCGATGTAGGTATTCCAACGGGGATTCATCCGATCTGCGGCGAGCATGGTAGTATTGTCGTGCCACCGACACTCCTAATCCACAGTACTGGGTCTGGAAACTGCGCAGCAAATCTGGCCACTTGTTCCTGGTTGATCTGCCCAGCTGCCGATACCAGTTCCTGGCTGGCCCCGCTAGCAGATCCGCAAAGGTCAGACACTTCTCAGCATCCGACGCTTGATCTCTCATGAGGGCCGACTTGACTTTGCTGATCCATGTTCTCGCTCGGTCCTCATCTTGATCCTTGCCGTGAACTCCTTCAAGTCCGATATGGCTGAGATCCGTACCCTTCTGGATCATGGACGATCCACCTGCCGCGGCTGTGGCTGTTGCTATCACGGCTGACGAAGTGGATGGCCCATCCAGATTCGTCTGGGTCGAACTCATCATGGGAGTTGTCCCCCTTCTACTGACTCTATCTCCACGTCCCGTGCTCAATGTTCGTGGAGCACTCGCACTTGTGCCACGGGCGCTCTCATACCCTGTTCGGCCAGGAAGCGATTCATCGCAGCTTCAAAGTGCCGCTCCAGGGTCCCCGAGGAAGTGTCGGAAGAGCCTGTGCCCGTCTGGTCCACGGGCGGGACGGGATCCGTGAGGCGATTACCTCGAGCCTGATCTGACGATAATCCCACTGGCTTCTTGCCGGATCTGGCTCGATCCTGGCTGGATTGTGTCAGATCGCGCGTAGGGCGTACTGGATCCCGAGCTTTCACGTTCACAGGGACTTCCTGTCCTCGGATCCTCGCCCGCGCTTCCAGCATGGATGCCCCGGAGGGTCCTAAAGTCATGCGTCGTGGTTCGGACGACGTGTCTGACTCATCCTCAGCGGCGGATTCGTAGTTTGAGGACGCAGCTTGGCTGATCCTCGGCGACGACACTGGATCCATAGTGCGCGACCTTTCTCCGGTGATGGA
>NW_003303704.1:259215-276391 GCF_000142945.1 Phytophthora infestans T30-4 | reverse complement strand
GACCTGGGGAGGATAGAGAGGTTTCTCTTCTAGATCCGGATCCGGATCCACCTCTCTTCCGTCGACAGAGTTCCTCCCAAAACTCCATCGATCCGCGGATTTTGTTTCATTCAGCAGCGTCTTCGTCGATCCGACCTCCGACGACGCCTCTTCCCCTGGCTCAATCTTCACTTGAGCATCTTCTTGGGACTCACGGTGAAATCCCGAGTCACCAAAAGATCCGGGCACGCGCACCATTGTGGTGTAGCGGGATCAGCAAAATCTGCGAGATTGCCAGATCCAACTTACCAACTGCGCCCAGACACCGACTAACGGAGGGGGTCCCCCGATGATCCGTGTTCTGCTGAACTTTCCTCACCTTGTGTACCCGTCGGTAGGGCGGGATCTGCTCTCTCGGTAACTTCCGAAGAGTTCAAGTGGTGAAGCTTGAGTGTCTTGGCGAGACGTGGGGATGGGGTGGAGCAGCAGTGGAAAATCTTCACTCTGCGTCCGTGGATGGTTCCGTATCCTAAGCGAATATTCGAGCTTATGGATCCGGGGCCTAGATCGTGGATCTAGCCGTAGGGTTGCCTTGCGGGTGTGTTCCCTTGCCTTTGTGTTGTCCTTTAAGTCGTACTTGCCGCCTCCTGTGACGGGATCTTGAGAGTTGAGAACCTCTAGGGTGTAACCGACCAAGTAGTAAATTCGGTTAACCTGTCGGATCTGCACAAGTAAAGGAAAAGCTCACTAGGTTGTAGGATCTGGCCAATGTATTATCCAGTTATCACTACCAACACTAGATTCGCAATTCCCAACCTTCTCGGAGCTCGTACGGCCAATGTAGTTCCGGTTCTTGAGGGCAGGAAGGCACTTGCGTGTCACTGTGCAAATTGGAGTCTGTATTGATATTTAAGCCTATACCTGCCTGGGTTTCTACCTTCTATGTCTTTCATCTGCTAAATCCCTTACCAGGCTCGGCTGCATGTCCCTTCTTCCCTTGACCCATCATCCCAGCTGTATTATCTTCAGATCCACCGGATCCATGGCGTAATCATTATGGTTACCCTATTATGGGTACACTCATCAGGATCCAGGTCGCTTGGATCCACTTCACTTGAAAGTGTACACTCGTCGTGGACCTGAGCTCTCCACTCATCCAACATCATCTCGCAACCGTCTGTGATCTCCACTGTCCCACGAAAGCTCTAGATCCACTGCATCCATCATACCTATACCCTGGATCCAGGTCCCTTAAGGCGGGATCCTCCCTCCTTGGATCCTAACTCGAAAGCATGGGATCCGGGTCACCTCGTGGTGGATCTTGACTCCTCGTTAGCCGTGGCTACTAGATCCACCTTTAGAGGGCACCTACCATCCTTCCTTCATAGGATCCACACCCGATCCACTCTTGTATAGTATATCCCATATCCATTTAGGTGAATCCAAGTAAGGGTGGATCCGAGGTAAGTCTTGGTGGATCTTGCCTTCTCGTACATCGCTCATACCAGATCCATCGTCACTTCATACGGGGCGCTGCTCGTCATGGCTAATCCACCACCGGCAACTTGCATCCGTGCCAGCCAACCCAAATCCTTTCTAATCACTTGAAATTGTCATTGATTCGGGATAGTGACCCCGCGTCAGGCCCATTCTCTTATTTCTGAGAAAGCACTTTACCACAGTAACGACTCGCTGGAAGGTGGACATCAAGGTGTGGTTAGAACATTCCATCGTGTTAAGTCCGATTATTATTGGATCAGCCTGTACGCTAACGTGGAAAAGCATGTGAAGTCATGTCCGGATGTAGCTCGAGTAAAAGCCGTCCGCAGCTTCGTGGTTACTCACCTGGCAACGTACTAGCCGAACGACCGTTCCAGATCGTATCTATGGACTTTGTCATCCCACTACCGAAGTCTCGCAGGGGCAACACTGCGTTTCTCCTATTTCAGGGCTCGTTTACGGGATTCGTCATTGCCAAGGCTATGTCAGATACAAATGTCGCACACCTCCCCTTCGCGCGGCGCCTCCGGCCGCGCTACTGGTCAGGGTCGGGCAGTCCGCGGCTGTTTGTAGAGCGGGGCCTTGCGTGGGGCGAGCGAAGAGCGGGTTGTAGTTGTAGAACGGTAACGAGCGGTAATCAGTGAAAAGTAAACTTGGTTCCTTGTTCTTTGTAGTAGGTGGGAAATATACGACTCTGAGTGTAGATCAAGTAAAGACCTAGACAGTACGGTATTTGCTTCTTGGCAATTTATCCACCAATCACAGAGCTCAATCTGAAACCACGCGTGTTGACGCTGCTTGGCGAAGTGCTCCGATGCCCATCGACGACACGCGCGGGTTCTGTAACAGCACTAGCGTCTCCAATTGACTCGAGGCCAGTGCCGGGGCCAGATAGCAGAACACGCCGCGGTCCGACAGGAAGTTGCGGCTCAGCGCCAAAACACGCAATTGGCTGCTGGCCAACAGCGCTCGAGAAAGAGCAGGACAGGCAGCATCCGCGATGTGATTCCCGCTGAGGTCGAGCTTCCACAGCGCTCGATTGTAACTCAAGGACTCGAATAGCGCGGCGGCACCAGCACTGCCCACTTGGCAACGTTCTAGAACAAGTTGCTGCAAACAGCTCGGATTCTGAGCTAATGCACAGGCGAGGGACACGACGGACACAGGAGCGAGCGGGACGTTGACAAGCACGACGGACACCAGCGCGAGGTTGAAACTGCGGCGGCTGCGTTGCACTATGGCTGCTAAAAGAGACGCATGGAAAAATCGGAGCGGCGCGTTGCACAGGATGAGGGACCGCACAGGGCACGAGTTGGAAAGGGAGCTGGAGCACGCGTCCAAAGCGTCCACGACCTGCTCGTTGAGATTGAGTAGTGGTTTACTGGAGGTTGAATTGGTATGGAGGCCGCCACCACCGTCGGCAATAACGCTAGTGGATAGAGAAATGAGTTGTCGGATTTGCGGACTCTTGAATACTGTGCCCCCGCTGGGTGGAATAATTGGGAAACAAGGAAACTGGTTATTCACTTGACATTCGCGGCGTGTGGAAGATCACAATGTTGTATGAACTTACCTATACGAAAGCTGGCATATCCCAGTTTGGCGAACACGATTGAGAAATATGTAGAAAAGCATTGATGGTATCTCTGCACGCTGGGCTCAAGAACGTCGAGAGATTAGTAGTGCATTTTACTAGTATGACGCGTTGCCGGCGGCAGCTTACCTCCTCGAGCGTGAGGGGCTTGTCAAACTTGTTTCCAGACGCAGTACCAGGCTTCCACTGCTCGCTCACGGGCGTTGACTTTATAAACGGTGAACTGCGTACATGCAGCACACTCTTATCAAGTAGGGCCGCGGCCTCCCACTGACGGAAGAAGCGCTCCAATGGCTTTTGTGAGGCTGTAGCCACCAATCGCTCTTGAGCTGCCTTTTTTACCATGTTACAGCGTGCTTGGTGCTGTGCACGTTGGTGACGGAATATTCGCTGTACTAGACAAGCTGCTTCGTACTGCTCTCTTTGTGTCGCTCGCGTCGCTTCTTTCCAGCCATAAAACAATCGACGCACTCTTTGGAATACTATTTTCTTAGAAGCTTTTTTGCCACGTTGAGCAGCTATCGACTGTCTGTCAAGCGTGCTGAGGTACCGTCGACGCATCAACCAGCATCGGAGTCGGCGTTGTATTATGTTTGCTGCTGCGCGTTGGTGGGCCTTTCTGGCATTCGATTCTGCACGAAGTTGTTGGAAAATGCTTCGTGCAAGGGTGTAGAAACTCTTCTGCAATCTGCCAAGTAGTTGTATTTGCACTGCACGCTTTTTAAGTACTCGAAGTGTACGAGAGCGCGTTCGTCGACTTCTCCACCACCGTTGCACCTGAATTACAGCAGCATGGCGGAGTGATATGCACCGTGAGAGCTCTAGCAGACATGCCCACAGTTTAATGTCCCTGGATTGACCCTTAAGCTTACTGCCAATAGTCACGGCCCCGTTGACGAGTCTTTCTGCAATACGGCGTCGATGCAGCCTTTGACGAGTGCCAAATCCCCGAGCTAATCCCTGGATGCATAATACCGCGCCATATCTTCTTCTGTGGTATGCCTGAACGTGCTGACAAAGAAAGTTGAATCCTGTCTGCAGAAGCTGAATTTGGCGTGAGCATGAAAGCTTCACTAGTACCTTGAGAGCTCGTCGACGACGGGCTCGAAGCCGTTTCGCTTGCTTTCGAGCGAGTACACCTCTCATGTGCTTTTGGATGGTCACAGCTGCACCTCGTTTGCGCAGACGACGGACGAGCGCGTGGTTTGCGAGTGCCCGCCAAAAGCTTAACAGAATTTTTCGTCTGCGATCAGAAAGCAAGTGATTCATCGTAGCGGTCGCTGCCCGGTGATGTCGCAGCTCGACATGGTATTGACGAACGACTAATTTTGAACAACATTTTCGCTGAATGACCCGTGAAGCCCAATCACGTCGACATCGAACCTCAATAAGTTCCGTGTGCCAGGCTTGAAACACGCGCAATATCAGCGACGCTGAACGTCGGACTCGACACTGCTGCAGGATGCTATTTTGTTGTCGACGTTGAAGCAGCATCTGATTGCAGAGCTTGCGGCTGTGCCAGGCGCGAAATTGACGATTGATGAGCACAGCAGCATCGAAGCGCGCCTGCTTCTGAAAGGAAACGAAACCGCGCCATCTACGAAAGACTCCAAGTTGACCAAGCTCGATTCGACGTTCAGCAAACCCCGCCAAGCGAGCCTCACGTTCAGTTTTTCGCGCACGGAGAGCTCTCACTGTTTGCTTGCTCCTCGCAATCTGAAGCAGAGATTGAATTTTCCTTGCGGTGGAGTTCAGGTGAAGCTCGATTAGTCTGTCGTCTTGATCACCCATTTCAACATTTTCAAGCTCCTCCTTTTCTCGTTGCTTTTCACGCAATAATTCAAATTCTTGTCGGGCTCTTAACCCTCTCCACGCGCATTGAATTCGTACTACCATCACATTGCGGTGCTGCTCCAACACATACGCGACACCGAGACGCCACTTCACCAACCTCCAACACCGCCAAACAAAAGATTGCAAACGTGATGCACTCTTGTGCTCCAAGGCGAAATGTGCTCGCCATGAAACACTACACATCTCGAGCAGGAATCGCTCATGACGGGCGATGTAGTATTCATCCCGAGGTAGCCTCAACAGCGCTTCAGCAATAACCTTCTCTGCCCCTGGATTATTTCCAGTACGCAACAGATTCGCACCTTCCAGAAGACGTTCGGCTGCAGGGAAACCCTTTGACGCTGGCTTCATCCTGCGTCGAGCTTGACGAAGAGTTGATAGAACCAGAAGCGGTGCATTAGCTGGTCCTGCGAGCCGCTGCGCTAGATCCAACCACGTCTGAACATCACGACACCATATGAGTGTGCGTTGATCCTCGTTCTTTCGCGACGTCATGAATAATATGTGCGCGGCCTTCTCTGATGGCAATACTGGCGGAAGGACAACAAGCGCTTTGTACGCCTGAGTATACGTCTCACGCTCGAGTGCACGCATGCCTGGTACATCAGATAGCTCCAATGCTGCTAGCAGACTGAATTGATACGCTGCAAGTCGATACGGAGGCAATGACTGTTCTTCGGCTAGATACTGAAAGTATTGTGCGCTTTCTCGATGTCGATCCATGGCTGATGCGGTTAGCGCCGACAAGAAAATGGCCTCATTAAGGCGAGGTGACGTCGGATAGCCTTCAACGAGAAGAGTGCACACAGCAAGTGCACCCCGGTATGAACCAAATTCGATGTAAAGCCTCACAAGTGGAAGCAACAGTTCTGGGCTCGATTTGCTGTTCGGATATTCCATCGCAATAAGGAAAGTGCTGTAGGCCTCCTGTAGGAGCACAGTGTGTAGTGGTTTCGCATCAGCACCGGGTCGTTTGGATTGTGTAGTTGATGAAACCTCGAGAATGGAAGGCATGTGCAATGCCCTGACGTGGGCTTCCCATAGCTGGAACTGTGTGATCGCAAGCTCAGTCCATAGTTTCTCGGAGTCAGGTTCGTGCTGTCAACAGTTCGCTAGGGTAACATTTCATGGATGAAGTTGCTTTACTGTATTACTTACCTCAATGATGCCTTCCAAAGCATTTACGGCATCTTGATACAAACCACAATGCCGATCCTGGAGCGCTTGAGTATAGGCTGCATTGGACTCTTCGCTTGAGAGTATTAAACCCGTGTCTGCTTTAATAGCCGCCGTCATTTTTTGTAAACGATTCATCGCTCGAGAAGTGCACCACTGCAACTATTTAATTATCGAGCGCTTATGACCAAAATGGTTTGAGCTCCAAAATTAAACAAACGGACGTGTTGGAGGCGCAATCCAGCAGTTATCCAGCTCCAACACAATGCGAATACTCTTACTGCGTATATCTAGAAGCTCTGGTCCTCGAACATGCGCTTGAACAAGTTTTGCCATTTCCAGAAACTGAATCAAAGCTTTAGCGCGCCAAGCAGATGTCCCCCGTGGTAGCCTTTTGCTTTGGTCATCGAACTGCAACTGCTGCTCCGTCTTGCTCACTTCTTGTTCTAACGAGCAAAAAATGCTACGACATGGTCGATCCTTGGAGTGCTCGGCGTGCGGAGGATGGATAAATTCCTCAAATCGTTCTATCCACGAGGCCACAAACAGCGGATCTGTGACAAATTTCGGTGTGTCATGGTTGAAAAACTTCTGTACGAGCTCGCCTAGCTTGATGGAACGGAATTCGAAGCTTAAATCCTTCGTGTTCCTCGTAAAAACAAACAGTTTTTTCCACACAGCATCCGCCCAGCGAAGAGGGCTCAGTAAAACACTCAGAGCTTTTACACACAGTTCACTTGACGTCGACGTTATTGAGATGGAACCCTTCACCAGGTCGCCAAGTGATCCTGTACGAGCAACGTTGTCAGCTTTCATAATAACGCTCGAAACAGCAGCAATCCCATCAAGAGGAGTACATGCAGTGATCCCTACCAATTCCAAGTCGACGGATCATCTCAAATAATCTTGTCGCTGGATAATTTTCGTACTTCGCCATGAACTTTTCAAAAGGTATTGTAGAGGCTTCTCCGAACAACTCGGTCAGTGTCGCTTCGTGCAGGGCTTCTTTCCCAAGCGCCTGTTGGAAGGTGTTAAACTCCTGAAGACCCCATCCGCCATCGTGGTTTGCGACGAAAGCATCAAAAATCATCCTTATCGCACGTTCTCGATTTTGCCTCTGCCCCAGGCTTCGCTGTAGTGTTGCCATCCCCCGTGATAGATGCCAGATATCTGAAAGAGACCGATCCAACTCGCCTAGCAAGAAAAAACTGCGAATTCCAGCTGCAAATGATGCGCCTGTGCACTCCTACACACCCAAGCAAATATGTATCAGCATTATATGGAGCAACAGGAAGAATGCGAGAGGCGTTTTTGCTCCTTCAACAAGACAAGATAGTCCACCTCTACAGCAGAGAAAAAATCACCGCGGAAGTCGATACACACGCGGAGATACTTGCCAACAACAGGTTGAACCCCTCCCTCACATCGTATCGCTGGATGCACAGAAACTGAGGACATGATAGAGCACGCACTTCAATTAGTGTTTTAAGCTGGCCAGTGGATACGCCAGTTGTGAAACCTGAGCAATCTGTCCAAAGTGATGCCATTGAGGCCCACACTCGCTCTTGCTGTATTGCCTTCTCCACCGACGACGCCAAGTCAATTCCTTCCTTATCTGCGTTCAGCAACGCAGAATGAGCTGGACACAATTTAGAAAGCACTATCGATGCTTACCCGTGGTCTCCGGATTCAAAAAGAAGTTTACGACCACGCGCATAGTACCAACGTCCAGGTCCTCTGGTTGGCTGTCATCACTGTCGTACTTGAGCAGTCTTTCTTTCCCAAGCTCGGCTCGGTTCCTTTTGACTCCCAGATCGCTATTCGGAGGATGAATCCCCAGCCGGAATCTGATGTTATTTCCCACGGATGGCCCGATGCTTTTTAAAACAGGCGAACTTATCGGTGATTTCATTGGCGTCACGTTCGCACCAACACAAATGTTCATGCTCCACTGGAGTTCCCCATCATCAGCATCAGGCTTCAGTTTAACAAGTTGTAAACTCTCAAGAAGACGATCCATGGCTACAGCTGTGCGTCGACGTGCCGTTTGCACCAGCGTAATCATCGTTCTTTTACCGAAAGCAGCAAACGTAGCACGCATGCGCTCCTCCAATCTTGTCACACTCTCGGTTACAAAATTGCTCATAACCTCCCACAGTGCCTCTGGTTTTTCTTGTTGTCGATTTTGCACCCATGCTGTCAGGATGCGGAGGATGTCGCCACACCGCACAAGCCCAAATTGGTCCACGGTCATTTCTCCTACAAGCACTGTGGCCTACAAGCCAGTAAAGCGATGAATTCGTATAATTTACAGACAGCATTTACTTACCTCAATTAGCGAGAGCGAAAGACAACCGTCCGATGCAACCGTGACCAGCCGCTGCAAGGTACAAGCATTGACATACTTTTTAATCTCGACGGCGGGCAGCACGCGCATTGACTGGTCTGATCCTATTGAAGGAGGTGAGCACACTGCGCTCTGAAGTCTTCGGGTGAAACTTTCTGCAGTGGAAGCGAGTGGGGGCGTTAGTGGCCACTTGTCCTCAGTGTTTTTGCTGGGCTCGCTGCCTGGATCAAATACGACCGCCGTTCTTGCTCCCCCCTCTGGGAAATGCCATACGACAAAATCAGCACAACTGAACAGCGGAATGCGATGGAAAAGCGACAGTATCATACCTGGCGTCGCAGTTCGTGCAGCTTGGTAGTCGAGGTAGGCAATACGATTCATGAGCTTGCCTTGCTGAATTAATAGTTCTCCGGAAGATGTTGCTACACCCTGCAATGATCCGACATAATTTTATAAAGTTGTAACACATTGTATGTCGTACATGGCAGATTCCAATCCTCACCGCCTCTAGATCGCTCAAGAAGAAGATAATTTCAGGGTCCGCGAGAGCTTTGTTGATGACAGTTTGCCGCAATTCCTCATCACTCCAGCCAAATAAACCTGTAGTACGATGCACAACACGATTTCAGCAGTCATTTGCATTGCTTCAGTGCGCATTGTGCGTCTGTACGCCGAATTAAAGGCCTCATCGTGGCCTCCTGCAGCACGTCGGCTCCAGGTGCGAACATTTTCAGCCCCCTGGCAGCAGACGACACAATCATCGTCAACTCGCACTTATTGAGAGTGTTAAAACCACCATTATCTAGCAGCGATAATACAACTAAAGTCCCAGATATTAGTTCTGCCCCTACGACTCTGCAGCACCTGCTACGTGGTCTCACATTCAAGTTTCTGGAGCTTCTTGGCATCAACAAGGAGTGCCAGCCCACTAAAGAAATCCATGACGACTAGTTTTCTTGTGTTTTTCACGTCCAGATCTTCGAACATCGCCAGTAGCTGCATTTTGCCCTTCTCGGGGCAAAGTGGCGTCACGATGGCCCGAAACACGTGAAAGGGCATGAAGTACTGAAACGCGGGATCAGCTCGGCGGCGATACGTCTCCTGCTGAAAGCGCACATGCAGTTTTCCCAGTTCCGCCCACGAGCGTGGCACCAACGGCCGAAGCTTCCAGCGTACACCGCCGCTGTCCCCGCCTTTCGACTGGCTCACCCCCATTATGCGAAATGGCTTCAGCGTCAGTATCGTTGGGATTGGATGTAATCTAATTATTTTGACCAATACGATGAATGTTGAAAAGCTACAATGGATTTTCCTTACCACTCTTGGTATTTTACAATTGTAGCGCCTCAATGGAGAACAGGTTCATCCCACAGGCCATTGAGATCGTGACGCAGGCCATCAATGAGGACAACGGCAAGAACTACCACGAGGCATTTCGCCTGTACAAGAAGGCGCTAGAGCACTTCATGGTCGGCGTCAAATGTATGTTAGAAGTTGGCACTTCCGAGCCAACCAAGCGCTAGGGACTGACGTGCCTCTTACGCCTCTTTCGACGTACAGACGAGAAGAACCCAACTTCTAAGGAGGTTATCATGAAGCGCGTGGAAGGGTATATGACGCGCGCGGAGCAGCTGCGAGGCATGCTGGAAAAAGAAAACGCGCCCAAGCCAGTGGCAGCAGCTGTAGACATAGACAAGTGAGTTGTCATGGGGGATATTTATAAAAGCTTAAGAAAGCTAATGTTTTTGTTTGTTTGTTTCTTGTTGCGTGTAGAGGCGACAAGGAAGACGACGATGAGACGGACGTGGAAACAGCCAAACTGCGCGGCTCCCTTGCTTGTTAGTTGTCCAGACGAGTAAATCTATTCGATATGTAGCGAGCTAATGGGCTGCTCGGTTGTTGTCACACAGCGGCGGTGGTGTCGGAGAAGCCAAATGTCAAGTGGGACGATGTTGCTGGGCTAGACGCTGCAAAAGAGGCACTGAAAGAAGCAGTCATCTTGCCGGCGCGTTTTCCGCAGCTCTTCACGGGCAAGCGGCGTCCCTGGAAGGGGATTCTTCTCTATGGGGTAGGTTCTGAGTCCGTATTTGTGGCACTGCTGTTGGGTGGACCCACCTGCTTTTTTATTTTGTAGCCGCCAGGTACGGGTAAGTCGTATCTTGCCCAGGCCGTCGCAACTGAAGCAGACGCCACGTTTTTCTCCGTCTCATCTTCAAGCTTGGTGTCGAAGTGGCAAGGTGAAAGCGAAAAGTACGAAACTGAAATACTACACTGTGGTAGAATCTGACACAGATTCTTATTGACGACTTTATCGTGCCCCCCCCCTCCCCCTTGTTGTATATACTGTAGATTGGTTAAGAACCTCTTCGAAATGGCGCGTGAGAAAAAGCCTGCGATAGTATTCATAGATGAAATCGACTCGCTGTGCTCAAGTAGATCTGAAGGTGAAAGCGATTCAACGCGCCGTATCAAAAACGAGTTTCTTGTTCAGATGCAAGGTATGGGCAACAACCATGACGGCGTTTTGGTGCTCGGAGCTACGAACGTACCATGGGAACTCGATCCAGCTATGCGACGGCGGTGAGTAATGCGTACTACAGCTACTTAGATAAGGAAGGAACGGCCCCGTTAGCTAACTGGCTATATGTACTGGCCCGTGCAGATTCGAAAAACGCATTTACATTCCTCTTCCTGATATCAATGCCCGGAAGGTGATGCTGGGAATTCACCTGGGAGATACGCCCAACGAGCTGAGTGATAACAACTTCGCGGCGATCGCAGAGAAAACAGAAGGGTACGTTAGCACGTTCCTTCACCGTAATGGCCGAGGTATTTTCTGATGCTGACGTAAATTTCTGGTGTGTGCTTAGGTGCTCTGGTTCAGACATCTCGGTGCTTGTCCGAGATGCGCTAATGGAGCCCCTACGAAAATGTCAACAAGCTCAGTTTTTTACTGCGGTGAAGTTGCTGAAATATTGGTACTCATGTGGCATTTAATTTTACATAACTACTTTATTTTCTTCTTTCAGTGTAACGACAAGGCACGCCCTGTCCGGAATGGTCAATTCTTGACACCTTGCGAAGACGACCCACCATGTGCGTATTGCCACATGAAGCTCTCTTCGTGCCGCTCAAAGTGTCCGGACTGCAAAGCCCCTTGTCAACTTTGCGGAGCACTGCGCATGCGACTATACGACCTACCAGAGCGTGGCTACTCTGATGAAAAGCTGCGACCGCCAATGATCTCGATGGTGACAGTTTCTCTTTATTCACTTTCAGGTTTGGTCTTGGCTGCTGACTCGATAATTTGATTTCCACTACAGAGTGACTTCACACGTGTACTGGCACATTCAACAGCAACTGTTGCCCCTGATGAGCTAAACCGCTTTGTGAAATGGACGCAGGAGTTTGGACAAGAAGGCTAGATCAACACAACGAGACAGATGACTTCGTCAAATTCATCTTTCAAAAGCCGTGTCAATATATCTGCCTATTTCTTCATTTCGGACATCGATTCAATCAAACCATCCAGCTCGTCGGCAGAAAAGTGATGTACATCATTACAAAAATGACAAGTCAGATCCACGCCAGCGCTGCCAACGTTGGCTGCAATTTGCTTGAGATCGGTGGGTCCCATGTCCTTAAGACGCTGTGCGTAGTTATCCTTGGAGCAGCGGCAATGGTAATCCAGTGGCACACGCTTGCAGTCTTTATCCGTTAAGTTAGCCCCCAAAATCAGTTCATTCAGATACTCCAACAGGTCGGTGTTCTTCTTCAACTCCGCGGCACAAAACGGGAGTTTGTCGAATGCCAGGTCGTTTAATTCAAAGTGTCGCCCATGTTCCACCGTTGGAGGCATTATCTGAACAATGAGACCACAGGTGCGGGTATGATCTTCGTCGGACTCACTATCCATGCGCACGATAGTCGGAACCTGCTCTGATACGTCGAAAAACCTCTGCCAGTCGAGTTCAGGCACCCCAGATGCTTCAATGGACGTGTTGTATGATTTCGCAGCGCCATACAGAATCTTGGAAACGTGCATGTGTCCTCCATGTTCCGGAACCCCAGCACGTGATTGATCCACGTAAACAACTTTGCCTCGAACCTATTTCAGATAAAATATTATTCACCTTCATTGCAATACTGCAACAAATTCGCACCTCTCCGACGGCCATCGCCTCGACGTAGAGCTCCTGAATGTTGGGTGTCTTGATCATCATCTTGACGCGCTCCTCCCCCTTTAAAAGGGAGCTGAGCATGGCAGTGCCCGCCATGTACTCACCCCAGAGCTTCGTACCGTCAGAGGTGAGCGGTAGCCCCCACCGCCGCGACACGTCCTCCACGACATCGCGCGTCATCACTCCAGACACTCGCAGGTTGCCTACATGGCAACGAACCACCACATCTCGCAAGGGACGCTTCCACATCACCGCTTCCAATAATATTGATTATGTACGGTACACAGAAGTAGCGTAATCAGCTTTTTCGTTGCAGTAGAAGCTGCCTCGCGATGTCTTGGCAACGAATGCGATCCTTCTCTTGCAACTGCAGCACCTTGTACTGCTTCCGATAGCCCGAGGAGCCGCCTTCCCCTTCAGAGTTTAAGTTCCTGGAGGACCGTTCGCGCTCGACCGTATTCGCGACAGTTTTCAGTTGCGGAGGAGGAAAGAGCAAGGCCACGTCACTTATACCGCCACCACCTGCAGCCGCACTTGATAGAGAACCTTTTCCTCTCGCCACCTTCTCGCACGCGTGAACGTACTCCCACATATTAGGAAGTGTCATAATACTGCGGAATTTGTCCACGTGGGAGTGTTTATCATCTTCTAGTGGCACATGGACTGTGGTATTACACCCGCACATCGAAATATCGTCGACGCTGAAAATCCGCGCGTAGCAGCACGAATATTTGGACCGCAGGACCATGGTCGACGATGGAACCGGGGTGATTGGCGCATTCTTGCAGTTCAAGTAAGCAACACCTTTGCTCGCACCTGCTGCAGCGGAAACCCTTCCAGGGAACCCCCAAATGTACCCAGTACGCTGCGCTCCAGAACATGGTTCTTGTCGGTACCGAGTTCTCGCAGAATGCCCCGATTTGCCATCCCATTTTGGCTTGATGCCTCCCCACTAACTCGCCATGTATTCCGATCCGACGTTTACCTTTATGACAGCCTTCACTGCCCCTACCATCCTTAATAAAGAGCAATTCGCAATTTAAGCACAGCTCGAGTCGTTGGTCGCCCTCCTGCACGTGTTTCACCAGCGCCTCGACCTTCTTCCGTCGCAGCTTGGACAGGATTTTGTCTTTGGGGTCGTGGAGCACGTGCAGCTGCTCGGGTGCGCAGTTATTAGCAATCTTGGAGATGGTGGTATCAGACAGGCATCCAAAGTCCACGCGCAGTAGCATAAATTCTTGCACGCACCCCGAGATAAAGGCCACACACTCCTCCACGAGCTCCTCCATCTGCAGAAACTCGGAGGACACGAGGATTGACGCAATGTTCTCGAGAGTGATGCGCGGTCGCCATTCGTGGTCGCACTGGTGCATGTACTCCACGAGTAGCTCGAATATCTTTACGTCACAATGCACGGAGATGTCGATCTCATCGTGCTCATTAGCCTCGTTTAGGTACGCCTGAAAGTATTTCATCTTCGCCAGCAGCAGACCGCGCTGACACGTAAACTCTTTGCTGCTTTTGCGGCACTCGTCAAACACATGGATAGTCACGTTGTTAGACAATAAAGATGCAGGCACATTATCGGTCGTGGTAGTGGAGAACGGCAGCTTCTTAAGCGACGTCATCGGTGTATCGTCCACCCTGCGCCGGTTGGCAGCAACTTGAAGGACGTTCACTCCAGATTGGAGTCCAGAATCTCGAATTGATTTTGAATTTACCTTGAATTCTGAATCTGCCATTCATGCGAGGTTTTTTATCGGAAACCGTAAAACCTCTTGAATTTTGTAAGGGATCATTTTTCTTCGCAGAGTGTGGTCCACACTCGATGTTTTTACTGGCGACCAGTACCGCGAAGCCTTCGAGAAGGGGAAACAAGGAAAGAAGCCGCACAGGCCAGCGTCCCGGGAAAGCAGCTCCAGCAACAGTAGCAAGCATGTCGTTCCCCGCAGGAAAAGCACCGGAGCGTAAGAACCTTTTTAAAAAGGGAATCGACGCCGATGAGTCGCGTCGAAGCCGCATGGAGACGACGGTGCAGATTCGCAAGACCATCAAGGAGGACCGCATGAACCAGCGTCGCCGCATGGTACGGAACCCCACACCAGCAATAGACAATAAGGAGCAAACTCGTACTAGATAGGCAGAAGCCGTCTCTATTGAAATGCAAATCTAGGGTCGCAACGTATCCTACAGTTGAGGTGGAATGGGACAGAACGTGGGTACTTGTAGCTCACTTTCTGCTATTGTTGATGTAGACGCCGGCGGACGACGGAGTTGCAGCGACGGCTGCTGTAGGAGATGCCACAGGCGAGATGACGCTGCAGCAACGCGTAAGCAGGATAGGATAAACAAGTATCCCAAAGACAGCACGCAAACTGACCCTTGTGCGTGGTGACCTGTTGCAGCTGTCGGAGCTTCCGGAAATGGTTGCTTGCGTGCAGTCCGGAGATGCGGCGGTGCAGCTCGAGGCGGTAACCAAGTTTCGCAAGCTCTTGTCTATTGGTGAGCTTGAGAAATTATCTACACGCTGGCAATCTTGTTGGATGATATGACACTTTCTGAATAACTGTTAACTGTGGTCTGTAGAGCGCAACCCGCCTATAAAGGAAGTGATCCAGACTGGTGTTGTCCCCATATTCGTGCAATTTCTTCAGCGCGAAGACTTCCCGACGCTTCAGTTCGAGGCTGCCTGGGCTCTGACGAACATTGCGTCGGGTACCTCTGCAGATACTGAGGTGGTAATCAACCATGGTGCTGTGCCTATTTTCTGCCAGTTGCTGCTGTCCACGAATGACGATGTGCGCGAGCAGGCTGTGTGGGCCCTTGGTAACATTGCCGGTGACTCCATCGAGTGTCGCGACATGGTTCTGCGTTGCGGTGCTCTGCGTCCGCTTATGCAGCAACTAACGGAGAACTCCAAATCTACAATGCTTCGTAACGCGACATGGACGCTATCCAACTTTTGCCGTGGCAAGCCACAGCCGCAATTTGACCTCGTGTCGCCTGCGCTTTCGACTCTAGGCCAGCTTATCTACACCCACGATGAGGAAGTACTGACGGACGCATGCTGGGCTCTGTCGTACCTGTCAGATGGCTCGAACGAAAAGATTCAAGCTGTGATTGAGGCTGGTGTGTGCAGACGAATTGTGGAGCTGCTGATGCATCACTCTCCTTCCGTTCAGACGCCGGCGTTGCGTACTGTCGGTAACATTGTGACGGGCGACGATCTGCAGACGCAGGTCATTATTAACCTGAACGCGCTGCCGTGTCTGCGCGCACTCCTGGAGAGCCCCAAGAAGGGCATCCGAAAGGAAGCTTGCTGGACACTGTCCAACATTACGGCCGGCAACCAGGAACAGATCCAGTTCATCATTGAGGCCGAAATTTTCCCATCCCTCATCAGCTTCTTGTCGACTGCTGAGTTCGACATCCGCAAGGAAGCCGCGTGGGCTGTATCGAACGCCACATCCGGTGGCTCGGCGGAACAGATCATGCACCTCGTCAGCCTTGGTAAGTGCAACGGCTTTGATGGTATCTGTTGTACAGTAGTAACGTCGATATTTTGCTCCTGTGCTCAGGATGCATTAAGCCTCTGTGCGACCTGCTGGAGGAGAAGGATGCAAAAGTTGTGATTGTAGCTCTCGAAGGTCTCGAGAACATTCTGCGGGCAGGCGAGTCACAGAAGACCAGCGATATCAACGACGTTGCTACGATGATCGATGAGGCGGACGGTGTTATCAAGATTCAGGCTCTGCAGTACCATGCCAACGAAGGTGCGCTTGATTTAGTGATATTCTTATGGTTGAAACGGCTGTGTTTACTATGTTATGATTTATATATCATCGTTAGACATCTACTTGAAGTCTATGAAGATCGTGGAACAGTACTTCAACGGTGAAGAGGATGCGGAGGATAGCCTAGCGCCAAACACCGATGCTAACGCTCAGCAGTTCCATTTCGGCACAACTTCGGACCAGCCCACCATGTTCCAGTTTGGCCAGAACTGATTCAGTCAACCAGGAAATGATGAGGTAGACAGTAGTGGAAGGATTAAACCATTGGACGGACGCTATTGAACACCCCAGGGAGATAGTGCTCGCGCGAAACAAATCACCCTGTTTGCTTTTTATTAATTCGTGTGGTCTTATCACCGAGTCAATTATTACAGACAAGCGAGCCAACTCGCACAAATTTGTAGGTCAGGACTTCCCTGCATGGATTGCGATATTTCTTTTATTTTCTGCCGTGAACAGGGGTTAATGGTAACTCCAAAATCGGTGAAGTTAATATTGTGAAAATATCACCTGTAGACCAGTTAATATAAAAAATATCACCTAATATTTTCTTTTGAGACAATATGATATTATTAAATATCAACTTAATATTAGTTAATACGATATTATATTTTTCAATGATTGCGTAATCGGGCTACATTAACTAATCAGATGTCGTTAACGCTCGACTAGCTGAAGTATTACTAATCAACCGTGAGTACCGGGACAATTGTGAGTGACGGCAAGGTTGGCGTTGTGTGTTGGCACTGGA